>NC_089158.1:2595000-2824588 GCF_009819655.1 Sylvia atricapilla | reverse complement strand
CCCCCTGGGGTCACCTCTAAGGCCGTGGAGGTGCCCAGGACGTGTCCTTGTGCCCTGCCCCGCTGTGCCCTGGGGTCTGAGCCCGCCGGGCTGGGCAGGAGGAGAAGCACCGGGCGGAGAAGGGGGTGAAGGTGCCCTCCTGCGCCGAGGGCTGCTCGCCTTCCCCAGAATTGCTCTCGGTGCAATTAACAGCGGTGTAATTGCAGCAATAAAGCTTTCCAGTGCTGATAAAGGCGAGGGCAGCTCTGCCCAGCCCCGCGAGCAGCGGTGCCGTGCCCGCGGGCTGCTGCACCCACCGTCCCGCTGCTGACTCCAGCGCTGCGCTCCCAGATAACAGCGCGATTAACAGTGCTGAATCAGGCCTGCCTCGACCGGCTTCTGCTGAATCAGGGGTGAATCCATCAGCTCCAGCCCGGGCACGGAGCTCTGAGCAGGATCCATCGGCTCCAGCCCGGGCACGGAGCTCTGAGCAGGATCCATCGGCTCCAGCCCGGGCACGGAGCTCTGAGCAGGATCCATCGGCTCCAGCCCGGGCACGGAGCTCTGAGCAGGGATCCATCGGCTCCAGCCCGGGCACGGAGCTCTGAGCAGGATCCATCGGCTCCAGCCCGGGCACGGAGCTCTGAGCAGGATCCATCGGCTCCAGCCCGGGCACGGAGCTCTGAGCAGGATCCATCTCACAGAGCTCTGAGCAGAGGGGTGACACTGCCTGAGAGCACCTGGGGATCCTCAAGGCCCCCCCAGGCCGGTGTCCCGGGGCTGTGACAGGCAGCACGGGGCCGGGGGTGTCCCCCCCACGCTCAGCCCCGGTGGGTGAGCACCCACGGGCCACCAGCGCCCCAGGGCGGGGAGGGGCAGGGGGAGCGCAGCCCGCGGAGCGGAGGGCACGGGAGGAGGAGGAGGAGGGAGGCTCCTGCGGACCGTCATTCCCCTCTGCTGGTCGGCACTGGGATGACTGGTGGCCGCCAGCCAGGCCTTGGCGAGGAGCCGGGTCGGCTCGGTGCAGCCTGCGGAGGGTGCGACACACTGGCGACATCGGCACCGGCGTGGGCACAGGGTGTGGGCACAGGGTATGGGCACCGGCATGGCATGGGACACGGGATATGGGACATGGGACACGGGACACGGGATAGAGGATACGGGACATGGGCCAGGGGACACAGGATACGGCACATGGGATACGGGACACGGGACATGGGACAGGGGACACGGGATATGGGACACGGAACATGGGACACGGCACATGGGACAAGGCGCATGGGACATGGGATATGGGACAAGGGACATGGGACATGGGACACGGGGACACGGGACATGGGACATGGGACAAGGGACAAGGGACATGGGACACGGTACACGGCACATGGGACATGAGATATGGGACACGGGACATGGGACATGGGACACGGGATATGGGGTGACACGGGACATGGGACACGGGATATGGGACATGGGACAAGGGACAAGGGACATGGGACACGGTACACGGCACATGGGACATGGGATATGGGACACGGGACACGGGACATGGGACACGGGATATGGGACATGGGACAGGGGACATGGGACACGGGACATGGGACACGGGATATGGGACATGGGACAGGGAACATGGGACACGGGACATGGAACATGGGACAGGCACCGGCATGGCACAGGACGTGGGACATGGGACATGGGACAGGCACTGGCACAGGCAGGACAGCCTGGGCACTGGGATGGGCACAGGGAATGGCCACCGGCACGGTATGGATGTGGCCCTGGCTCTGCTCCTTGCTGTGGGATACTGGGAAAAGTGCTTTTCTGCCCCACTTCCCAGCCATGGGCAGGTGCAGGAGCTGGGTCACAGCTCTGGCATTTGTGCCGGGGAAAGGAAAATATTCCTTGTTTGAGCAATGCTGAACAGCTGGAATCAGGGGAAAAACCCGAATAAGCCAGAGCAGGGGCTGCTCAGCAACCAGCCCTCACTGCCTCCAGCACAAACACCGGCCTCTTGGAGATGATTAACCCCGAGAGCTGAGCCCCCGGCGGCTCATGGGGACACAAACAGAGGGTGACACTGTGCCCTCGCTGTCCCCACAGGCACCTTCCCCCGGGGCCAGGCATTTAACAGCCAGCATTGCCTCTGCCTGCACTCAGGGGGAGGTGGAAGTGCCCTCGCCATCCCACATCCCCAGCCAGGGATGCGTTCCCCGGCGGATACTGGACACTCTCACAGCCTCCCATAGTGTCCTGAAATCCCAAAAGTTCCAGGGGAGCCCGGGGAAGATGGGGAGCAGATCAGCAGGAGCTGCCAGTGTTTCCTCCTTCAGCCCCAGGACTCAGCAGGTTGTGGGGCGCCCCCATTTCTGCCAGTTAAACACATTTCAGTTTCTAACTGAATTTTTTGCGTTGTAAAAGCCCAGACCTGTGCCTCCTGGCCTAGACTCCTTAGGACAGCAGGGGTCAGGATGTGGCCCCAAGGCTGCTGGGGGAGGCATCTCCTACATCAACTTCCCCTTGGTACCACAGACATCCTTCAACTTGTCTGTCAGGAAAACCAGCCTGAGCCAGCTCTGACCCCAAGACCAGTCCCTCGTCTGGCCTCCCAGCTCCCCGGGCTCCATCCCACACCAACAACTGCTGGTGGAGGGCCCAGTTGCTGGACCTGGCCATCCCAGTTTCCATGATTTGGACCAAAACAGCACAGGACCGAGTGAGGGGAGCAGCCACCAACTCTTCCCATCCACTCTGATGTTCCTTCCCAGCCCTGTGTGGAAAGGGAGTTGAGGAAAAGCCCCTTCCCCTTCCCTTCACCCACATCCCCATGAGCAGGGAGAGGTTTCTGGGGGTCCCAAATGTTCTGAGGCCTGTGCCCACCAGCCCACAGTCACTGCCTGGACCGTCCTGAGGCATTTTGTACTCCAGCAGATGCTCAGGAAGGGGAATCAGCCTCTGGGTCCCACCAGCCCCTAGGCCAGCAGGGTCCTGGATGTCGGGATGGGGCCTGCCCATATTGAGCTGTGTTGTCAGGAAGGCACTCCAGACCATCATCCCCACGAGCAGCCCTCCATGGGGAGGATGATCCCAGCCTTGCCCTCCCAGCTTTCCCCTCCACAGCCTCCATCCCCACCGTGACACCTTGCCCTGTGGAGTGGGGCAGCTCGGCTCCCAGCTTTTCCAGTGGAACAAACGTCACTCTTTCCTTATTTGTATTTTCTGCCCGGTGTGATGGATGCAAGAGAACCACGGGGCTGCCAGGGAGCTGAGTGTCCCCAGGGGCAAGGGGACACACCTTGGGGACCCCTTCCAGCCGGGTCCAGCTCTCCTGCAGTTCCCTCCACGCCCTGGGGCTTTTCCTACAGACAAGCGATGCTCGGCCTCTCTGGGAAGATTGACAGGGAGCTGGAGGAGCAGTATAAATACCTCGCTCCTAAATAGCCTGCTGGTATTTATAGCCTGCGCTTGGCACCCAGTCCGGAGCCTCCGACAAACTCAACTCCGGATTATTTCTAAGGAAGCATCGAGGAGAGCAGGTTTTGTAGCAGAGGATTGGGACTCGCCACACCTGGGGCTGCCGGAGCCGGATGGAGCACGGCCCTTTGTCACTGTGCTGTCCCTCGGGGCACTCCTGTGCTGCCCTGTGTCCCCAGGCAGCCCGTGACAGGGTGAAGCTCTCCGTGGCCATACATACATGCATATAAATATATCCATGTGCACACACCTGCGGGCACAGCCTGCCTCTGGATCGCTGCCATTTACTCCGGCTCTGTGCTAGCACCGCGCCATTCCTTCACCTTCTTCCCTGTTTTCCCCCCTTCACACGCAGCCCAGGCTCAGAAGGGGAAGCGCAGAAACCCCTCAATCCCCTGGGCACAGCCCTGGGAGTCAGCGCCAGGGTCTGGCAGCCCTGGCAGGCAGCCTGCAGGGAAAGCTCATCTGGTGCGAGGTGAACACACACACACACCTTTGCCCCCAGATTTACAGCCGTGCCCGGCGTGCAGAGGGGGCCGCGGGCCGACTGATCCCCTCCGTGTCTGCCTGTAATGATATTTTACTGGGAAATAAAGCTAATTCACCCCACGGACCCCTCCCCACTGCAGCCCTGGGGTGAGAGGGGCAGGTTCCCCCCAGCCATGGGCAAGAGCTTTGGTGGCAGCGCCGAGCCCTGGGGCACGGGGAGGGGCTGTGCTGGTGCGGGGCTGATGCTGGGTGCGGGGGATTCCGGGGCCGTGTCTGCGGGTGATGCTGGAGGTGTGGGGGTGATGCTGGAGGTGTGTGGGCGATGCCAGGGGTGTGTGGGTGATGCTGGGTGCGGGGGGTTCCGGGTGTGGGTGATGCCAGAGGTGTGTGTGATGCAGGGTGTGTGGGTGATTTCGGTGTGGGGGGCTGCTGGGGCTGTGTCTGTGTTAATTCTGGTTGCGGGGTCGTACCGGGTGTGTGTCTGTGTGTCATTCCCATTACGGGGGGGAGGGTTCCGTATGTGTCTGTGTCTGTGTGTTTGTCAGTGTCCGTGGGTCAGTGTGCTTGGGGGGGTCCTATGAGTGTGTCTGTGGGTGATTCCAGCACGGCCCTGTCCATGTATGTCCCCTTGTCCATTCATGTCCCCCATGTCCATGTGTGTCCCCGTGTCCGTTCGTGTCCCCCTGTCCATTCATGTCCCCCTGTCCGTTCATGTCCCCGTGTCCGTGTGTGTCCCCGTGTCCGCGCGGGTGCCGCCGCTGCAGTACCGTGTCCCTCCTGCCAGGGGGCGCTGGCGGCGGGCTCCGCGCTGCGGCGGGGGCGTGGCCTGCGCTGGGCGTGTCCGGGGCGTGTCGGATGACGCAGGGCCCGGCCCCGCCCCGGTCAGCTGAGCGCCCCGCCCCGCCCCGCGCCCCCCCGCCCGCCGCCCCCCCCGTCCTCCTCCTCCTCGCTGTTCCCTCCGCCCTCCGCATCCCTGCGCCGCCACCCGCAGCCTCGCCCGGCCCTGCGCGCCTTTGGGTGCCCCCCTCAGCCCCCCCCAGCCGCTGCGCCCCGCCCGGCACCGAGACATGGCCCCCATCGGGCTGAAGGCTGTGGTGGGAGAGAGTAAGATCCGCGCCCCCCGCGGGGTTGGGGCTGGGGGCGGCCGCGGGGCTGGGGGCTCGGGGCGGCCGCGCTGCGCCGGCCGGGGCCGGGGGGATGCTGCGGATGCGCAAGACGGACCCTCGGGGGGGCGGGGGGGCGCACGGCGACGCGGGACACCCCCGTGGGGACGCGGTGGCGTTGTGGGCTGCGGGGGTCGGGGCCGCTGTCACCTTCCGCGGTGTATTTGTTGAATTTTTGCGGGTGTCGGGGGGTTCTCTGCAGTGCTGCGGGAGGGGGGAGGATCGGTGACGGGGCCACGGTGGAAAGGCGCGGGGGGGACAAGGAGGCCGGAGACCCTCGAGGCCCCTCGGTTTGATCCTCCCTTGACCCCCGCGGCCCCACATCTGCCGAGGGGCCTCTCCCCACGGGGGGCTGAGGCCAGGGCGGGGCACAGAGGGGTGCAGAGCCCCCCAAACCCGCCCCCAGCGCAGAGCCAGGCCGGGCCCTCCCGCTTTGTCTGCAGCAAATCCCGCTCAAAGCCGCGGCTTTATTTCATTATTATTATTACTATTATTGCTCCCAGTGTTATTATTATTATCATTTTCCCGGCTGTGCCTCGGCTCCCCCAGCCCGGGGGTGGCCCTGTGTGTGTCCCCCGTCCCCGGACATCCCCTGCCCGCGGGGTCCCGTTCCCGGCCGGGCACATTCCCGGGAGCCGCGGGCGGGGGCACGGCCCCATCGGCCCCGGCTCCGCTTCCTCCTTCCCGGCTGTCGCAAGGCGATATTTTCCCGGGGGACAACGCGGGGGGAGGGTTGTTCTCCAAAAACACCCGAGGCTGGACCAGGAAGGAGGGGCTCTCCTTTTACCCTGGGCGAAATTAAGGCGAAAAAACTCCGCATTAAGGAAAAAAAAAAGAAGGGGAAAAAAAAAATAATGAAAGGGCAGGAACCGGTGGGAACTTCCCCCCGCAGCCATGAGCCTTCCTCCTCCTCCTCCTCCTCCTCCTCCCCGCCTCTCGCAGGGTTTATTTCCGTGGCACCGTGGCCGGCCGCGGCCGGATCTTGGTTTTTTTTTGGCTTTTTTGGTGATTTCGGGGCGCTTTTGGCGCGCCCGCGGCCATCCCCCGCCCTCCCGCGCCCGCTGCAGATGGCGCGGCCGGGGCTGGTGGTGTGATCGGGTGGGTGTGATGGCGAGGGGGGGACAGCGGGGGGATCCCCGTGGATCCGCGGCCCTGCCACCTCGCCGCTGTCCCCTGCCGCGGGGATGGGGGCTGCGCCGTGCCCCCGCCCGCCGGCGGCTGCTGCGGCGCGGGGAGAGCCCAAAATGGACGGGGAAAGGCGGCGGAATGTCCCGGCGCTGCAGGATCAGCGCTGGGGAGGGCGGCTGGTTGGCTCCGGGGCTTTGCTGGGGTTTGTTGTGGGGGGAGCTCGGTCCCGAGCGGGGACAGGGGCTGTCCCCGGCCCGCCGGGGTGCGGGAAAGGGGGCCATGGACCCGCCGCCCACGCTGCCCCTGGCAGGGCCACACGCCGTGCCCTCGCCAGAGAGGGGACAGAGACCAGCGCCACTGCGTGTCCCTTATCTTCATTCATTGTCTCTGCTCCGGAACAGGCTGGCAGAGAGCACAGACACACTCACAGACACGCAGAGACAGAGAGGTTCAAGGCAGCATCAGGGAAATCTGACTTAATCCTCTCCTTCGGGGTTTAGTGACAAACCGCTCCGTTTTTTCCCTGAAAAACATCGTTCCAGACTGAAAATGATAATGTGGAGCCGGGCAGCAGCGGCGGAGCCGGGCTGGCGGGGAAGCGTGGGTGGCTGTGAGGGGGGAGCCGGGTTTGTGCAGGCAGAATGCTGCAGAGGAGCCAGGGCTGCACCCGGGGAGCGCCCTGGGGTCCAGCCATCCCCGCAGACGGAGCAGGGTGCTCCTCAGGGCACCTCCTGCGCTTGCTGCATCAGCGCCTGCCTGCCTTGGGGGGCTGCTGCAGGTGGAGCTGCTCCCCCAGAGTTGGAAGCAGCGTCTCCAAACCCCCTGTCCCTGGGCACCGCTGCTGCTGGCACGAGATTCCCCGGGCTGCACCAGCCTGGTGCTCCCTGGAGGTTTTCCTGCAGGAGATGTTTGCTCCTGAGCAGCAAGGGGGACAAGGCTGGGGCTGACCCCGAGGCAGGACATCTCCTGTGGGCTCCTTCTGCAGGAGCAGGGGATGGATGGATGGATGGATGGATGGATGGATGGAGAGGATGAGGAGGATGCTGCCGCGTTGCCATGGCTGGCTCCCTCAGCCCCCCCTCCCGAGCTGCATTCTGCCCTGGCTTCCCTCCAGACCCGGATTATTCCTCTGACCAGCTGGTGCCATAACAAGATGGGGTTTGGAGGCCTCTGAAGAGGTGGGAGGCGGTGGGCAGGGGGACAGGCGGGCCAGGGCTGCAGGAGGAGAAGGGCAGAAGCAGATTTTGTCACCCCCCAGAGCTGTGGGGTGTGTGCTGGGGGTGTCCTCTTCCCGAGGTGTCCAGCGACGGTCACTGCATCCTCCTGGACTTGCTGTTGTCTGCACAGGGTTGGAGCTGGGTGTGCTGGTCCCCAGAGGTGATGCCTGAGGAGCAGGTCCTCCTGCTGTGTCTCTGTGTCCCCTCCCAGCGAGAACTGGCCCCTTTGCCTGGTGCTGGGTGGGAAAATCTCACCTGAGAGCGGCAGCTCTGAGGAAACCCATCCCCAAATCTTCACCTGACCCTCCCACTGCGAGGACATCCCTCCCATCCTCTTGTGCCCCGTGAATCTTCTCAGGGCCACTTTCCCCAGCTTCCCCTGCCCAGCCCAGCAGTGGTTCTCCTGCAGCAGCCTGCAGTGAGGAGGAGGAGGCTGGTTTTACTTCACTGAACTGTCAGCAGCGAGGAGAGATGGGCCCCACTGCAGGGGTGACACCTGTGCAGCGCCTGCCAGGACAGACCTGGAGCATATGGATGTGATTCCGTGCTGGATCCAAAATCCCTGCACCCCTTTAAACTCTCCCAAGGCTGCCGGTGCTGCCGGTGCTGCCACGGGCAGGTGACAGGAGCGGAGGAGCCCTGGGATAAGGAAGCACTTTGCAGAGACAGCAAGAAAACACCTTTCCCCCAGGCCACCAGGTGATCCTGCCACGGAGCAGCCTCACCTGCACAGCCTCCCCCAGAGCTGACCTGTGCCCGGTGCCTGCTGCCAGGGCCGTGCCCAGGAGCCCCGCGGCCAAACCCTGCCTGACACTGCCCAGTGTCCCTCCGTGTCCCCAGCTGGGCCTCTCCAGGGTCCACCCCTGCCTGGGGATGACTCAGGGACTCAGGCTCGGGTTGTGCTGCACCTGCAGGGACAGGGAGGAGGCAGGGGCAGGGCTGGGGCTGCTGCCAGCCTGGGGCACAGCCTGGGACCTGCTGGTACCTGACTCAGCCTGGCGTTTGGGGACCCTGCAGCTGCCACCAGCCCCTGCTGGGGACACAGGGAGCCGTGGAGGGTCAGATGCTGGTCGTGGAGGATGTTCTGAGCCCATCTCAGTGCCCAGGGGACACAGCTGGTGTGCTGCCCGTGCCAGGCAGAGAGGAAGAGGAGGCAGTGAAGGGCACAGGACCATTGGAGGGGTGCCCATGGCATCCTCTTGCCTGCACAGGGCCCAGCTGTGACCTCAGCCTGCTGCAGAAGTGGATGGGTGAGGAATAGGAGGTCTCTGCACCCTGTCCCCACCATGTCCCCTGAATCCAGTGGCTCCCTGGGCAGCCCATCCTCTCAATTCCCACTTTCCAGGAGTCCCTGTGGTGCCACCAGTCTGGTGTGTGGACACAGTAACAGGCACAACCTCTGCTGGGGCTGTAGCTCTGTCACCAGGCTGTGTCTCACCTCCAGTGTCAGCTTGAAGTTGGAAAAACTTGAAAAAATAATTGTAAAATTCAGTGTTCACCATCTCAGGCGTTGCAGAACAATTTCAATCTCCAGATCACAGTCTGCACCAGGGGCTGGGACACTCCTGCCCATATGTGACCATGGAAGGTGACCAAGAGTGACAAACCTCAGTTTGGCAGGACTGCATCCACTCCCCAGTGTCTGCATGTGCAAGAAGGTTAAAAAAGCCACCAACAGAGAGGATTTGGACTCTCTGCGTCTTAAAAATTAAAGTCAGGTCCTTGTCTGCTTCCTCTGCACCTCTTGGAGAAAGTGTCCCAGGAGAGATTCCTTCCTGCTGCCCACAAAATCAACACCTTTCAAAGGAGAATCATCACCATCACAAGGCTTTTGGTCGCACGCTGAGGAGCAGATGCTGCTCCCTCCAACTCATGGTGCGGGGAAGGAGTTTGGCTCTGGAGAGAGCAAAAATAGAGCAGGGCTGAAGGTGCTTTAATCTGTGGGCTCCCACCTCCCCCAGGATGTGAGAGAACCTGGCAGTGAGCACACAGGAACACGGGAATGCCGCACACCTGCGGGCACCTGTGCTACAGGCTCTTCTGTGGAGCACATCAGATGGTTTGGCCTTGGGTCAGGGAGCAGCAAGGACCACTCAGGCACATGTCAGCTGCCCTCCAGCCTGACCTGGTGTCCCTGAGGGCACAGGAGACCAGCCCAGCCTGGATTCCCACCAAAAAACCACACAATTTGTTGGTGGTTTTCTCCGTTTTGTATCTCGGAGGAGAAGAACCAGCTCAGAAAGTCATGGCCAGATGTAGGAATGTGAGGGTCGCCTCCCTTTGGGGACACTGCTACACTGTGTGAGTGCTGCAGTGGGCTCCTCTTGGCACTCCACCAGCACCACAGGCAGGGACAGCATCTGCTGGGGGTGGAAACATCTGGAGGACAAGTGTTGGTCAAGGGTGGTGCTGCCTGCAGCAGGGACACGAAGGGCTGTGGGTCACTGATTGTACCCAAACAGGGAAACTCTGCTCAACTCCCAGATCCTTGTGCAGACCCAAGGAAATTGTCTGGAGTTACCACAGAATATCCTGAGCTGGAAGGACCCACAAGGATCATCAAAGTTCAGCTCCTGCCCCTGCCCAGGACATCCCAACAATCCTGGGCTAGATCCTGCAGTGAAAACCTCGTGAATTCTCCTCTGTTTCTCAGAGGGTTTATGGCTGTGATTACGCATTTAATTTCCCTTTTTCACTTCTGGCTGTGTTACTCAACTTCTACAGTGTTGAAGAGCTCCATTTCTCCATCCTCCTCCTCCCTAGGCTGTGCAGCTTTCCCAAAGCTTTGCCCAGCAGGGATAAATGTGGTCATCCTTCATGAGAGCAGTGCAAACAGGAAAAGGAGGGAATAAACACAGATTACCACAATGGCTGGGACTAATCCCTGGATTCCTGTGTGAGGAATGTGTCCTCCAGGAAGGCTGAGGGCTTCCAGTGGGAAAAATGGATGTTCAGGAGTTAGGCTGCTGAAGGGGAGGTGTTTGAGGCTTGTTTGGGTTTTGGGCACAGCAATGTCCAGACTCAGGTCACCCCTGGATGGTTCTTAGCTGAGGGACATCGAGTGGGCTTTGTCTCCTCTCAGTGATTTCCATGTGTTGGCTGGTGCTGGTGGCATTGGAGAGCCATTGCTGCCACCCTCTGCTCCCTGCTGCCTGTTTTATTTGGGGATGGCACCTGCAGAGCCCCAGCTGGGGCTGTTTGGAGGTGAGGATGTTCTCTACTCTGTCCTGCCATGCTTGGATCAGTGCAGCATTCACACTGGCTTGAGCAATTAGTTAATGAACCAGCACAAAAGCAGTTGCCAGGCCAACCCAAAGCCAAACGTGTCTGTCTGGGAGATGCAGCCTGACAGCTTTTTAGGAGAAGTGGGACTCCAGCAAACCTTGTTGTGGATTTCTGTGCTCAGCTCTCTGGAGCCGCCTGGGGATTCGGGATCCCAAGACTCAGGATGTGTGAGGAGAGTGAAAAGCTCATGGCTGGGATCAATTCCTGCCCATCCATGAAGCAGCTCCATCTTCCTGTGCCCCATCAGGCCCCCGGTGAGGTCCTGGGATGTGGCAGTGAAGGAGCAGTTCTGAGCAGCAGGAGTTCCCAGCAGGGAAGGGCTTGGCCATCGCTGCTGGCACTGGGCTCAGCGCTGCAGCTGGAGTGTCCCTGGCTGAGCGTCCCCACCCTGGTGTCCCAGCCTGGGGTGGTGGCCAGGACAAGGCTTTACCAGCCCCCCAGGGAGGCCAGGGCTCATCAGCTTCCAGGCCTGTTCTGGGGCAGGATAATGGCCTTGGGGAACCCCAGAATGGGTCCATCTCTTGGGGAACCCTAAAATGGGTCCATCTTTTGGGGTGTCCCAAAAAGAGTCCATCACTTGGGGAACCCTAAAATGGGTCCACCTCTTGGGGAACTCCAGAAAAGGTCCATCTCTTGGGGCATCATTAAAAGGGTCCATCTCTTGGGGACACAGCTTTGTTGGCATGGCAGGGGTGCTCCCTCCTTCCCCAGCTCCAGTGGGACCCGTGGGGCTGGCTCTGTTTCCGTCCTCAAGGCAGGGCTGGGGGAAGGCCAGGGTGTAAATAACGTGGGATAAACCTCTTGGAGGGATGGATGGGCTCAAGCCCTACTGGGCCAGCGTGTCACCTGCTTGGGAATGATGTAGGGGATCGTGCCCGTGCCATGTGTCACCCTGAGAACGGGCCTGGCTGCAGGGGGTGGGCTGGGTCTCCAACATGACACCTGCCTGGTGGCACTTTTAGGGCCACACTGCTCCAGAGGTTCTCCATTCACAGCAGAGATGTGTCCAAGGGCTCTGAGGCTGGAGGAGGATCCAGAGCTGTCTGTATTCCCTGTTCTTGGGAGAAATTGTCATTCTCATCCTTTCAGCCTGAAGGAAACAGATGTGACTGTAGCTCCAGACAAGCCAAGTGTTGGAGGCACTGGGTGAAATGCTCGTAGGGATTTCTTTTCCCCCCCTGAAACCTGGTTTTATCTCCAAGATGAAAGACTTGGTTGTGAGCATCACCAACTGACGTTAGATCCTAAAACCTCTCTCTGGACAGATGTTTGAGGACATGGACAGCAACATCTGGCCTGATGATGTGGAATGGGAGAGCACCACTTCTGGGAGGGGACTGGGCATGGCTTGAGGACCTTGGGACCTCAAGACGTCCCATTTCCCCTGGGAGCCCAGAGCACTCTTCCCCATGCTGGGCTCTAATGGCTGCTGCAGGGACACCTAAGAGAGGAGGTTCATGGCCATGGTGTCCCTAAATGTGACACCAGTCTCCAGTTTGTGCCCTTTGGCAGGACCCTGGAGCTCTTTGGAGGATGCTCTGTGGATCTGCCTCTTCCCTGACCCTGCCTGGGCTCTGAGCTGGCTCTGGCAGCCTGTGGAAGAAATTTGGATTCAGATCTGACCCATGGTCAGGGCAGGGGAGGACATCGATGTAGGGAATGACTGTGCCTGGGGACCAGGGATTGACACCCTAAACCTACAAAGCTCAGGGAAATTACCCTCTGAAGTGCCCAGTTGCTGCCCTGAGAGGCCCATCTTGGTTCCAAGGCCGGACTGGGGATGTGACAGCACTTTCTGCAGCCAGGCAGATGCTCCCCCCCTCAAGCATCCTCCATCCAGCCCAACCATCCCTGTGCAGGAGGGACACGGCGTTCCCTCAAAGCCACAGTGTCTCCTGCAGCTGCTGCCGCAGCAAGGACACGCTGGGGGGGCTGAGGCAGCAACTTGGGAGCCCTTTTTGGGATCTCGTGCCCTTGGGGCCACTTTCCCCATGGGAACACCATCCCCTGGGACACAAGATGCTCTTCCCAGCCTCCTTCCTTCCGTCCTTCCCTCCTTCTGTCCTTCCTTGCCCATGGGATTTTCATTGCAGGGGGCAGGAATTCTTCCTGTCTGCTGCTTTTTGCTGACCTCTTCTGTGGTGCCCCACCATGGCCCCCTGTGCTTTACTGGGATGGAGCCTGTGGGATGGAGCCTGTGGGGTGAGATGATGGTGATGGAGCCTGTGGGGTGAGATGATGGTGATGTGGGATGATGATGAAGCCCAGGGGATGGGATGGTGATGGAACCTGTGGGATGGGATGGAGCCTGTGGGATGATGATGATGATGATGATGATGATGGAGCCCCGGTGCTGCCCTGCAGACAGTGCTGCTGTTGCTGGATGCTGGCCCTGGGGCGGGAGGCAGATGTGAGCAGTGGCAGGAGGAGCAGGGGTGTGCTGGCACTGCCCCTCCCTGGCTGTGCCCTGCTGGCAGGGAGCAGCACTGGGGTGCAGGGGCAGCCCTCACTGCCAGCTCCTGCCCACAGAGGACGGCTCCTGGTGCATTTGGTGGGCAGCACACGTGGGCACAGCTTTGCCTGCCCAGGTCAGGTCCCCAGGTACCCTCCATCCCCCCTGGCCCAGCCCAGAACTGTCCTGAGCCCCCTCTCCCCATGGAGAGGCCAAAGGATGTGACCAAGGGCAGGCAGGACACCGAGGGCAAGGCAGTGTCCTTCTGGGGCTCCCTGCAGGCAGATTGAGCTGGGAGAGGTGACGGATGTGCAGTGGCAGGAATGGCATTGAGGAATGGCTGTTTGCTCCAGGTTTGCAGCAGGACAGACAGACAGACAGCAACCCTCAGAGGCTCCTGTTTTATCCCTGCTGGCACCAGTGCCAGCTCTGGAGCCTGCTGGGCTTTACCCAGGGAATCAGCAGCCTGGGGGTGACCCACAGGGAAGGCTCCCAAGGCTGAGGTTGGCAGGGTGACATCCTCACACCTCTGTTTTCTAATTTGGCGACATTCCTTAACTGGCTTTTTACTGGGCATTTCCATCCCTGTCCCTGGGACCAGGGGCTCAGAGCAAAACCCTGCAGGGATGAAATCCAGGGGAAAATGCTGTGTGAGGACATGGCACGGACTCCTTTCCCCAGGCCCAGCTCTGTGAGGGGCAGTGGTTCACACACCAGGGTGGAAGGAGGACCTGCAGAGTTTGGGGGGCACCTTGTTCCCCCAAAACAGATCTTTGGGCAGCACTTTGGGCAGGAGGGCAAGGCCTGAACCTCCCTTCCTGCAACCCAGCCCCAAAGGCTGTCCCACTGCCACCTCCTCCTGTCCCTGAAGTGCAGCTCACAGGGAGCTGGCCGGGGCAGGAGCAGGGGGGTTTGGGGTGGGGTGGTCCCGGGGTGCTGCTGTCCTGCCTGGTTGCATAAGCCTGGCAGCCACAGGAGGTGAAATGGGATTGTGAGGGATTACAAGGAACAGGCTCAGGCTGCTTGATTCTTGTTTCTAAAAGGAGCTCTTAAGCTGCTGTTGTTTTCCCAGCACTTTGGATTAGGGCTGAACCTCATGGGGTGGCCCCCAGGCTCCCCACAGGGACCCCCCAACCACCACGTGCTCCCCAGCAGCCTGGGGTCTGTCTGTGGGTGCTAACCACGAGAGAAAAAAGGGCTGGGGGGTGACCACACCTCCCTGGGTACCCCAAAATCTCCCCCATGCCCTCCTTCATCCCCAGTTAAGCACAGAGGGAGCGGGCTCAGCGTGACCCTGCAGATGGGTGGGGGTTTGGTGCCCCCAGTGCAGGCCCTGGGGTGCTGTGGGAGGACACCTGGGGTCTCACCATTGCCCAAATCTCCTTTCTTGCAGAGATTATGCACGATGTGATCCGGAAAGTGAAGAAGAAGGGGGAATGGAAGGTGAGCACCAAACACCAAACCCAGGGAGGGGCCAGGAGAGGAGGGAGCAGGGAAGGGACAGGGTGGGGAAGGTCCTGCCGTGCCCCCAGCTCGCAGGGTGCTCACAGGGTGCTCACAGGGTGCTCACCTGTCCCCAGGTGCTGGTGGTGGACCAGCTGAGCATGCGCATGCTCTCATCCTGCTGCAAGATGACCGACATCATGACAGAGGGCATAACCAGTGAGTACTCCCCTCCCTGCCTCCCACATCCCTCTGGGAAGGGCTGAATCTCCCTCTGCACCAGGACACCTGCAAAGGCATCTCCAGGCTGGCACAGGGTGGTTGGCACAGCCCCCAGCCAGCCCTATCCCACTTGGGATGGAGCCACTCCACCTCCCATCGCCCATGGATGGCTCCTGGTGCCAGGCTGGAGTTCCACAGGTGCCTCCTTGCCTGCTGGGGCTGGAGCAGCCAGAACACTTTGTCTCCTGGCAGTCCTTCAGCTGGAGGACAGGACCAACCAGGTGTTGGTTTTTATCAGCCTGATAACTAAATAGCTCCCTGCAACACTTGGAAAGGAGAGGGAAATCCCAGGCTGGGTGCTGGGAGGTGTTGGAGATGGTGGGGTTTTGTCTGGTACAGCCAGAGCTTCATCCTCAGGTGAGGATATGAGGAGAAATCAAGGGAACAGGAGCACAGACAGATCCATGGCCCCTGGGACCCAGCCAGGTGCCCACACCCAGCTCCAGCAGGGACCACAGGGCTGGGATGGGGTGGGCAGGGGTGCCCCAGCTCCTGGGTGGGCAGGGATGAGTGGCTGGGGGTGTTTTGGATATGGAGGGGCTGCCATGGGGCATCCAGTGCCCATGGGATATCCAGGCAGGGGTGTCCAACAGCCCTGTGTGGCTGAGTGCCCTGCCCATGATCCCTGTTTTTCCCCCCCAAGTTGTGGAAGACATCAACAAGCGCCGGGAGCCGCTGCCCAGCCTGGAGGCCGTGTATCTCATCACCCCCTCCGAGAAGGTGAGAGCAGTGCGGGCACAGGGACCCCTGGCCGGGGTGAGGTGCTGGCACGGGCAGTGTGCCCATGGGAAGCATCCTGGCTCCAGAGCCAGCAGGGTGAGGGGATGGAGGTGCAGAGCTTGCCCTGAGGCGGGAGGGAGGCTCCCAGTGCCATCCTGCCCAGCCCAGCTGCTCCCTCTCTCTTCCAGTCCATCCACTCCCTCATCAATGACTTCAAGGATCCCCCCACCTCCAAGTACAGAGCTGCCCACGTCTTCTTCACTGACTGTGAGTACCTGCAGGGGAGGGACAGTCACTGAGACGGTGCCAGCAGGTGGAGAGGGATGAGGGATGGAGGGATGGAAAGATACTGAGCACCCCTCTCCTCCTCCTCCCCCTGCAGCCTGTCCTGACGCCCTCTTCAACGAGCTGGTGAAATCCCGTGCGGCCAAGGTCATCAAAACCCTGACAGAGATCAACATTGCCTTCCTCCCTTCCGAGTCCCAGGTGAGCCTGGGCTGGGCTAGCCAGAGGGTGCTCCAGGTCCCTCTCCAGCCCGTCAGGGTTTGTGTAACAGCCTTGCACCCCCAGCTGGCTCCTTGCTCTGCCTCCTTGTCTCCTGAGATGACTTCCCGGGCTGATCCCGCTGGGGATTTAGCGGGTGCTGGGCCTTGGCCACGTGCCCACAGCTGTGCTGGCCAGCTCTGCCACAGCCCAGCCACCAGCCAAGGACACCAGGGGGCTGGCCCCGGGCCATCTGCCCCTGCTGGGGACAAAGGGACCAGGGGACAGACAGTGCCAGGCCTGCTTGGTGCCATTAACCCTTCAATCCTCAGCATTCCTAGGGAATGACCTCTTGGCATCTTCATGTGGTTTTTACCGAGGGCACAGCTGGGGAGCAGTGTGTTTCTGCTTGTCCCCAGATCCCTGTTTCCCTGCCTGGGAGCAGGTGACTGCTGAGGGAAGGGGTCTTCTGCCTCCTCGGCTCAGCTGGGAGGGACACATGGATAGGGATCCTGTCATGGAGCTGGAGTGGGGGTACTGGGAGCTGGAAATTCTGAAGAGTGCCCTGAGCATCACTGAGCTGCAGCTGCTTGATCCCAGGCTCAGCTGGGTCCATCTGGGGATGAACCTGGTTTGCAAACCCAGCTGGGGTAGGGCTGCTCCCCTCTGACCTCTCCCCCTCTGTGCCTCCAGGTTTATTCTCTGGATTCAGCCGACTCCTTCCAAAGCTTTTACAGCCCCCACAAGGCCCAGATGAAGAACCCGATCCTGGAGCGCCTGGCGGAGCAGATTGCCACACTCTGTGCCACCCTGAAGGAGTACCCGGCCGTGCGGTACCGCGGGTAAGGCCCGTGGGCAGCACAGGGGTGTGCACGGGGCTGCTGTGGCCAGTGCTGGTCAGTGTGGGCATGGACGGGGCTGCTGTGGCCAGTGCTGGTCAGTGTGGGCATGGACGGGCTGGTGGCATGGACAGACACCCGTGCTCAGTGTAAACAGGCTCAGACTTGGTGATGTGGGGAGCTGAGCGGGTTGGGATCCTGGAATCTGAGTGGTACCAAGGCAAAAAGGAGCTCATGGAGGAGAAGTGGGAATAGGCAACAAAACCTGCTCAGGTCCCTGCTCTCCCATGAGCCAAAGATGCTGCACAGGGAAGGCAACATCTCCTCCCCATCCTGTGCCCTGTGGGGCTGAGCTGTCCCCCTGCCCCCCCCAGGGATTACAAGGACAATGCCATGCTGGCACAGCTCATCCAGGACAAGCTGGACGCCTACAAGGCTGATGACCCCACCATGGGTGAGGTGAGCACTGCTGGTAGCCCTGGGGGAGGGTTCTGGGAGTGGTGCTTCACTCCGACAGTCCCTGTGGGACCCCAGAGCGGCCCCCTGAGCACCTGTGGGGCTGAGGGACCCCCCCAGGCCAGTGCTGATGGCTCTGCTGTGTCCGCAGGGGCCGGACAAGGCTCGCTCCCAGCTCCTCATCCTGGACCGTGGCTTCGACCCCGCGTCCCCGGTGCTGCACGAGCTGACCTTCCAGGCCATGAGCTACGACCTGCTGCCCATTGAGAACGATGTCTACAAGTGAGTGCCATCCCCACCCCTGTGACAGCCCTGAGGCCAGCTCCCAGGAGTTGGGGACTCAGCATCCCTCCATCCATCACAAATCCTGCCTTGGGAGATGCCAGTGCTGCACTCTGGTGGGCCGGACTGGCACAAAAAGGGCTTTTCCAGCTTTCAGCTCTCAGCCCCTTCCCAGCATTTAGGAGTTGAGGGGTAGAAGAAGGGAAGAGATCAATCCCAGTCAAAATCACTTTGCTACTGGCACAGCCAAGAAGAGCCCTCATCTTCCTGCAGCTCCCTAAACCCAGCAGCGAGGGGACTGTGTGTACCCACAGCCCCCTGTGACATCCCCCCTCTCATCCCAGGTACGAGACGAGTGGCATTGGTGAGGCCCGGATCAAGGAGGTTCTCCTGGACGAGGATGACGACCTGTGGGTCACCCTGCGCCACAAACACATCGCCGAGGTGTCCCAGTGAGTGGCCCTGGGGCTGGATTGCTGGCTGGGGGGGACACTGGCTTGGCATTGCCACCCACCCTGATGTGAGGGCCCCCGCCCCACTCACGGCTCTGCCCTCCTCCTCTCTGCAGGGAGGTGACTCGGTCCCTGAAGGAGTTTTCTTCCAGCAAGAGGATGAACACGGGTGACAAGGTGAGCTGATGTACCCACCGAGCTGGGGACAGGCTCAACCATGAGCTGGGACATGGTGGGGTCTCCTGGGGACACTTTGCCGGGGAAGAAGGGTGGTCAGGTTCCTGGCAGGGGGAGATGGCTGTGGGGTCACAGCCCTACACCTGGGGCTGGAAAATGGAGTCCTTTGGGAGACCTTTGCACCCAAGGATCAGCATCCCTTGCTGATAGTTTGCCCCCAGTACAGAGTCCGTGCACCTCCCACAGCAGCTGCTCTGTCCCCATTCCCTGAGCTGGTGGCAGTGAGGGGACCCTGGTGGCAGTAGGATGTAGAAGTGGCCAGGAGCTGAAAGAACCATCTGAGCCCCAGCCAGGCACACAGGGAGCTCCTCAGCTGATTTCTTCCCACTACACCCCAGTTTGCAGAGCTGCAGACCCCTCCTGCCTTTCAGCTTCAGGGGAGGTGACCTGGCAGTGACACATCAGGTGTCACCAAACCCCCATACGGGGACTCACGTGGGGACAGAAGTCCTTGGCAGGGTCATCCCCTCTCTGCTCGTGGCCCCCAGGTCCCTGAGGGTGAGTGACCATGTCCCCTTCCCTCACAGACCACCATGAGAGACCTGTCCCAGATGCTGAAGAAGATGCCACAGTACCAGAAGGAGCTCAGCAAGGTATGGGGAGGGACGTTGTGTGTTCAGTGACCCAGTGAGCAGGAGGTGGCAGCTCTCTCCTGGCCATGGGTGGTGGCACAGGGACCCTCAGCTGCTGCCAGCACTGCAGAGATGGCCTCTCTTGTGTCCTCAGTACTCCACCCACCTGCACCTGGCTGAGGACTGCATGAAGCACTACCAGGGCACTGTGGACAAGCTTTGCCGAGTTGAACAGGTACCAAACGACTCCCCCAGGCCCACATTCCCACAGGAGCACCGAGGGCTGCAGCTCCCCCCTCCCAGGATGGAGTGGTGCTGAGCACGTGTTCCCTCCAGGACCTGGCCATGGGCACCGATGCTGAAGGCGAGAAGATCAAGGACCCCATGAGGGCCATTGTCCCCATCCTGCTGGATGGCAACGTCAGCACCTATGACAAGATCCGCATCATCTTGCTCTACATCTTCCTGAAGAATGGTGAGCAGGACGCCTGGGCAGGGCTGTGGGCAGGCAGATCCGGGTTTGGCCTGGATCATCCAGCTGGGAAAACCCAACCCTGCCTCCCTGAGCAGGCTGAGTGTCCTGAGGTGACAGCCGAGGGGCTGTGTCCCCTTGGTGAGGCACTCCTGAGGAGAACACCCCCTCCCTGTTGCATTCCCAGGAATCACCGAGGAGAACCTGAACAAGCTGATCCAGCACGCTCAGATCCCGGCAGAGGACAGCGAGATCATCACCAACATGGCCCACCTCGGCGTGCCCATCATCACAGACGTGAGTGTCCTCCTCCCACCGCTCCTGCCCCTCTGCTGTGGCAGCCCTGTCCCCCCGGGGTGGCCTGGGGGGTGTCCCTGGTGCTGCAGTGTCTCAGGGTGTCCCTGTGCTCTGTGCCCAGTCCACGCTGCGCCGCCGGAGCAAGCCGGAGCGCAAGGAGCGCATCAGCGAGCAGACCTACCAGCTGTCCCGGTGGACCCCGGTGATCAAGGACATCATGGAGGTGAGCCAGCAGCCAGCACAGAGCTGGAGGCAGAGCAGGGAATTCCAGGGCTGCCCAGGAAGGGACCTGCAAAGAGCTGGGTGCTCCCAGCCCAAACGCTGACATCTCTGTGAACATCAGGCTGCTCCCTGCCTGGGGTTGCAGCACGGTTGGGATATTTTGGGAGGCTTTGCTGGCCTCCGTGAACCAGTGCTGGCCCCAGGTAGGATGCACAGAATCACAGAATGTGCTGCGTTGGAAAGGGATACCAAGGATCATCAAATCCAGCCCCTGTCCCTGCCCACCAATCCCACCCTGGGCATCCCTGGCAGCGCTGGCCAAAGGCTCCTGGAGCTCTGGCAGCCTCGGGGCCGTGCCCATTCCCTGGGGAGCCTGGGCAGTGCCAGCACCCTCTGGGGGAAGGACCTTTCCCTGCTCTGCAGCCTGAGCCTGCCCTGGCCCAGCTCCAGCCCTTCCCTGGCTCCTGTCCCTGGCCCAGAGCAGAGATCAGTGTCGGCCCCTTCTCTTGCCCTCATGAGGAAGTTACAGACTTCAGTGAGGTCTCCCCTCAGTCTCCACAGCCCAAACCAGACTTGCCCAGCAGCCCTGGAATAGAAATGCAGTAACAGCTTGGCTGGTTGTGTGTGTGCCACCATGGCCACCGAGGCCGGGTGGCCTCGTCACAGCTTTGCCCATGTCCCAGCAGAGGCAGGGGACAGGCCTGGCTCTGTACAGCTGTGTCTGTGTCCTCAGGAGCTGTTCTAGGAGCTCTGCATTGGGATAACCCTGGGCAGTTCAGTGCTGCCTCTGCCCTCAGGCCAGCCGAGCCACAGCTCCCTCGGATCCTAAGGGCAGAGAGGTGATGTTTTCCTTTATCACAGCCCTCCCAGGGTGGCTTCACCCCCAGGACACCCCTCCGCCTCACCCCCAGGACAGAGGGGCCTGCCCAGGGCACAGCACCTCAGCAGGGTCTCCCAGGTGGCACTGACCCTCCACCACTGTGAAGCAGCAGCAGGTCCCTCGTGCTGGAGGGGGATCCCAGGGCTCAAACCTCCAGCTCAGTGCCTGCTCCTGAGCTTCTCAGGAGGGGAATCCTGGCACAGCCCTCCAGAGGGGCTGTGGGGGCAGGGGCTGTGCCTGGCTCCTCGCTGACCCCAGCCCGGGGCTCTGTGTCCGCAGGATGCCATCGATGACAAGCTGGACACCAAGCACTACCCATATATCTCCACTCGCTCCTCTGCTTCCTTCAGCACCACTGCCGTCAGGTGGGTGCCCCTCCTCCCCTGTCCATCCCACCTGGGTCACTGACAGCATCCATCTTACACCAGCCCCGGGGCTGGAGCCAGCAGCAGCTCTGGGAGCTGCTCAGAGGGCATTCAGGCATTCCCATGCCTCAGTTTCCCCTCAGGCATCCTTTTCCTCAGTTCCCTTCAGGCACCCTATATCTCTGTTTTTCTTTAGGCATCCTGTGCTCCAGTTTCCCTACACATATCTTGTGTCTCTATTTCCCTTTAGGAATCCCATGCCTTCATTTCCCTTCAGGCATTCTATTCCTCAGTTTCCCTTTAGACACCTTATGCCTCACCTTTCCTTCATGCATCCCATACCTCCGTTTGCCCCATGGCATCCTTTGCCTCAGTTTCCCTCCAGGCATCCTGTGCTTCTGTTCCCCTGTAGGAATCCCATGCCTCAGTTTCCCTTTGGACACGTGGTGCCTCAGTTTCCCTCCAGGCATATCCCATGCCTCAGTTTCCCTCCCTGTACCAGCGAGCAGCCCTCATGGCTGGAACCTTGGATATGACCTACCGTAGCAGCAATGCCTGTCTGTGTGATTGAATTGAGATGTGGTGCCTCGTGCCCGCCCTTCACCCTCCTCTTCCTCTCCTCAGTGCCCGCTACGGCCACTGGCACAAGAACAAGGCCCCCGGCGAGTACCGGAGCGGCCCCCGCCTCATCATCTTCATCCTGGGCGGGGTGAGCATGAACGAGATGCGCTGCGCCTACGAGGTGACACAAGCCAGCGGCAAGTGGGAGGTGCTAATAGGTGAGTGGTGGCCCCGGGGCTGGCCCCTCCCGCTGCCTGCTCATCCCACGCTCCATCCCGCAAATTCCCGGCTCCAGACGACTGCGGGAGCTGGAACTCTGCGGAAAGGTTTTTTCCGGACATGTGTTGTCACCCCTGTGTGCTCCCTCCTCGCTTCCCCATCTGGGTTGCGTCACTCCAAACATCCTCATTTTTGCTTCCATTTTCTCATGTCTCCTGGCTGGTTTTGTCCGAGCGGGGCTGGGTGAGAGGGGGGGGGGAAGTTTGGCAGCTCGGATTGCTCCTCGATTTTGGGGTCATGACAGGAAGAGAAGTGCAAAATAAAGAGGGGTGCAAACAGGAATCAGGTTTTTCAGTTGCACATGCAGCAGGACATGGTCAGGGGCAGGTCCCGTCTCTGCTCCCAGGGGAGCTGTGAGTCAGGCACAGAGGACATAGTGGAACCTCTACAGAGTGTTAGCAAGGAGTTGTTAGATCCTGAATCCTCTGGGAAGCACAGCCTGGATGCTCACCTTGTAGGACACGGGCAGGTGTCCTTTACCATCTCATATGATGCCCGGTGGAGCCTGTCCTCAGCATCTTTTGTGCTCTTTGGGAGCAGCATCCCAGTCTCCATCACCTCCTGCTGCCCCAGCTGTGTCCCTGTCACCATCCCAGCTCCATCCTGCCTGTCACCCATCTCATCCTGCCTCTCTCCAGGGTCCATCCCCTGCATGCGGAAGCTCCAGGTTCCACCTGCCTTCTTCTTCTTCCTCCCCCCAAAAGCAGCTGGTGGTGGTGGTGGTGGGGGAGCCTCGGCACAGCCGTCAGCCCCGCTCTGTTCTCCCACAGGTTCTACTCACATTCTCACTCCCACCAAATTTCTCATGGACCTGAGGCACCCCGACTTCAGGGACTCCACTAGGGTATCATTTGAGGATCAGGCTCCAGCAATGGAGTGAGCCAAAGAAACCAAGTAAAGGCAGCTTACTAATGAAAAAAGAAACTCTTCCTTCCCTGAAGGGTTTTCTTTGATTCTTCCGTTCTTCCTTTTTTTTAATTGTTGTTTTGGGGTTTGTCGGGTTCTCCGATCAGAAAATGCTTGCGGTTCCTCCGATCAGGTGGAAAAGCATCTGGTGTCGCTCCATCATCCCTCAGCCATGTCCCCTGGCTGGCTCCTCCATGCCATGAGTTCCCTCTCGCCAGGGCCCGAGGGGTCAGGAGGACTGGAGGCGTCCCAGGGCTGGGCAGGGGCATGGAGCTCCTGGATGCTGCCCTGGGAGCGGCTGGAGCGGGGCTGGGGGAGAGGGGCAGATGTGGAGACCCCAGCACTCATCCTGGTCCATCCCCACGGGCTGGGCACTGCTGGCACCCCCCATCTCCGGGGTGCCCTGGGGCTGGAATCCCACTCAGGTCAGGTTTGCTCTTGGATAGGCAGGAGACTCCCGACGTTGCAGACCCCAAACCCTGCTCTGGGGTTCAGCTCCTGCTGCTTTGACCAGGGAGGCCACCCTGGCATCCCCTGTGTGCTGGTCCCTGCAGTCCAGCGTGGCTGTGGGGCTGAGCCAGTGTGGGCAGCATGGTGGGAGCCCCACTGGCACCGTGCTGGGGGACCCCCGAGTGAGGGCCAGCAGAAGGCAGGAACCTTTTGTTTTCCTTGTCCCCTGCCACCCCTTCCAGGCACCTCTCTGTCCCCAGGATGCTCCGTGCGGTTTGGGGGACCTGGGCAAGATCCTTCCACACCTGTTCCTTTCATCTCCCACCCCTGCACCCCACCAGTGCCTCCTGCATCCCCCGTGGGTCCTGCGGTGACCCCAGTGCCACAGCCCCCCTGCAGCGGCACCTCCCGGCCCCCGCCTCGCCCCTCCAGCTCCATCCCTCGCCTCCATTCCTCCTCTTCCATCCTTTTCCCCTTCTCCCTGCCCCCACAATTCCCTCCCCGTCCCCATAGACTGCATTTCCTCGCAAGCATTTCCAGCGGCGCAGGGCCGGTGCCGCCAGGTAAGGGGCACCCGGGACAGCAGGACAGCGGCCGGGACACAGAGAGGGCGTCCCAAAGCCATCACTGATCCCTTTGCACCCCTTCTCCTCTGCTCCCACAGGGTCCACGCACATCCTCACCCCACAGAAACTGCTGGACACGCTGAAGAAACTCAATAAAACAGAGGAAGAGAGCAGCAGTTAAAAGGAAACGCTGTCACCACTCGATGCCGACCCACGTCCCCACCGGGCACCCGGCCCCGGGGTGCCACCCTGCACCCAGTGGGCCCAGCTTCTCTCTTGTTCTTGTGTTGATCCTCCTCTCCCCTCCCAGCGCCTCCCCCATCTCATTTTATCCACAGGGAGGGGATAACAGCCAAAAAAAAATTATTAATATATATATATATATATAAGAAAATGGATGCATTGTGTTTAAGAGAAAAAGGAAAAAAAAAATCTATATATTTGTAGCTGCAGCTGTGGGAAGTGCCCAGGAGCTCATTGCTGAGTAACCATCTGCCCATTGCTAGTGAATATGGTGGGGAAAATGACAGAAAAACACTTTTTTGGGGGGAAATGCTCCTCATTGGGGTCTTGTGGGCAGGAGGACAGAAGCACAGACACTCCACACCGCTCCAACCGCTGCTGAGGCTGGCACCGCCGTCTGTCCCATGGCTTTTGGGGCGGTGGCTGCTCCTGCCAGATGTGCACGCCAACATCTGGATGGGAATTCGGCATGGGAGTTGTGTGGGAGTGTAGCCAGGACGCTTCACACCATGGTAATTCCCATGTGAAAAGGGACCAAACTGGTCAAACTGGGAGTTGGGGCCCATCTGCTTGCACCGTCCTGCTGCAGCCCTGCCTCCCTCTCTGGGAATTCCTTCCAAAAAATATATATATATAAAATAAAAAGGTATTTTATATATATATGTCTGTGTTATCTCTCCATGGATACCTCTCTCCATCCAGCCCCACGGAAGCTTGGTGCCCGTGCCCAGCTCCGCTCATGTCGTCCCGTGGTGAAGCGTTTCTGA
This sequence comes from Sylvia atricapilla, assembly GCF_009819655.1. Lineage (NCBI taxonomy): Eukaryota > Metazoa > Chordata > Aves > Passeriformes > Sylviidae > Sylvia > Sylvia atricapilla. The sequence goes on along the minus strand of NC_089158.1, from coordinate 2,799,627 downwards.
GCGTGCCGTCACCCCAAGGTGCCCCAAAAATCCTCTGGGCCCTCCCCAAAAATCCTCTGGGCCCTCCCCAAAAACCCTCTGGGGCCCCCCAAACCCTCCAGGCCCCCCCAGACCCTCTGGACTCTGTGTATATTAATGACTGTGTCTTGTGACGTTCTTACGAGCTTGGTGTATAGTGATTTCCCCAAACCTCTGATTTTAGTTGGGTTTTTATTTGACACCCCTGGATTGCCCCCTCTCCCTTGCCATTAGATGCACTGCAATATTTTGGGGTCTATGGTTTTGTTCTCTTCCCCCGAAGGCTGTGAGCCCCCTTTTCCTTCCCTAAAATTGCTCTTTCTTGCCTCGTTGGTGGTTAGCCCCCCCCTTTCCCTTCCCTTCCCGTCTGCTCCTTGCCCATAAAGTTAAATATATATTTTTAGGGCAAAGGCTGTATCATTGCACTGATATTTGTTGGTTCCCCCTTGGTCTCCCAGCCGGTTTCTGTTCCTCCTTGGTTTAGCAATGCAAATGCTTCAGGATCTTGTATGTTGGACATTATTATTATTATTATTATTATTTTTTCTGTTACAGTTATTTATATAAAAAATAATTTATCAAAAAGGAAAACTTTAAAAAAAAATAATCTAGTCTGTCTTGGAACTTGTTTACCTTGAAATTACTGGAATCTAAATGTTTGAAAGTGTTGAAGCACAAACATGTATCATCTCTGTATATCTGTTCTTCTGTACTAAAGCACTCGAGTGACTAAATAAAAGCGATCTCCATCCCTAGTGCAACTGGGGCTGTGCTGTGCTGCTCCCTCAGGGCCAGGAAAACAGGGAAGAGGCATGGGAAAATATTCCGTCCAACCCCAAGGGAGGGCTCCTGGTGTAGTGATGCCAAACCTCCCCCTAGGAGTGACTTTGGGAAGGAAAATCAGCACACGAGTCGTCCAACTGCGTTTATTTCCTTCAAAAATAGGTGATTTCTTCGTACAAAATACCACCCCAGTGGCTCTGCTGGGCGTTAAAAAATAGGGCATAAGGAAACAAAACATCATTTGGTCCTGGCTACTGCATTCGGGATAATTAACCACAGTTTTCACATGCTCCCATCACACCCTGGCTGGGTTGGGAGAGGTCACAGCTTCCAGTTTGGGGCACAGGCATGGGCAGAGGCAACCAGAGACACATAAAACCTCTTTAAAATCCCCCAAACCTCTAAAATCCCCCAGACCCAGCCTGTTCACGCTAAAAAGAGGAGGAGGGGACAGCCCCATTCCCAGCCTTCTCCAGGCTCATGTCAGGATCAGGCTCAGGGGGAGCTTGGGAGGCTCCAGACCTGAGTCACTCACTGATCCCTCCTCCAAATGTGGGTATTTGTACAACAAATAAAAGCAAAAATAAATACATTTGACACTGGCACTTCAGGTAGGTCCTACAGATAAACAGGCTGGGGGCAGGGGGTTTGGCTGGACCCATCCCAGGAAAAGCTGCCCCAACCACATATTTTTCCCTAAAAAATACGCTTTAGCTCCTTCAAAACCCAGCTGGGAGGAACAGGGGCTCCCCAGACCCCACACCTGCTTTGGCTTCAGCAGATGACTTTTCCTCTACCAGCCCAGATTCCCTGAGAATCCCAGGGAGAAAACCTCAAATCCTTCATTTTATTTTCTGCCTGGATGATGCTGTGGGTGGCCACATCCAGGGACGACCAGAAAAACCCCACAAATGCCCTCAGGGTTGTGCTGGAAATGCAAACCAGAATATTTATATATATATATGTATCTGTAGAAAGATATATCTGTAGAATCAGATACAGATCTGGACACACACAGATCTATTTATATCTGTCTCTCTAGATATAGACATATAACTAAATATAGATATGCTTATATCTCGATATATCCATTTATAGATACACACATATATCACACACACACACATTGTAGATCATCAATCAACACTCAAAAAGAGTGATTTAGCTGCTCACTAGTTAGAAAAAATTCACATAAAAACCACCAATAAAAGTAAGTTTCCCAGGGAGGATTCTGCTGGGGTCAAGTCCAAGGGCAGAGGGCACAGGGCACAGCCCCCTGAGGGGGCCTAAAGGATGGGAAAGGGGTGGAATTGGGAATCCCAGGGAATCCCAGGAATTTCTGCCCACACAGGCACAGAGGTAACCAGCTGCCGAGGGGCTCGACCCCCCGAGGCCGGAGCGTCCCCAGAGGTGCTCAGGGTGCGGTGGCCACTGCGCTGGGGGACATCACCCCGCTGGTGCTGCGGAAAGCCGGAGACTTGTGCCCACACCTTCCCTCGCCCGCTGCAGGCCGGGGGCCCTGCGGACGGACAGACAGACGGAGCGGGCATGCAGGAGCCGCAGGGAGAGCGGGGCAGGAGACACCTCCAGCGTGCCTGTCCCAGAGCCGGCAGGCAGCGGGCGGCGCGGGGACGCTGAGGGGCCATCCCCCCCCTCATGGCGGGACGGCCCTCAGAAGAGGCAGGAGCCGCGCACTCCCCGCGGCCGGCCCAGCTCGGCGGCCAGCGCCCGGCTCATGCGGCTGGTGGTCATCCTGACACTGTGCGCGGCCTCCACGGCCCGCCCCAGAGACCAGTTCAGCTCCTGCAGCTCCTGCAGCTCCAGGCTCAGGCGGCGCTGCCGGCTCCGCGGCCGCCGGGGCCGCTCTGCCCGCCCGGGGCCCGCAGCCGCAGCCAGAGACACCCCGGCCGGCGCTGAGGCCGAGGTACGGACGGCCGCGGGGCAGAAGCTGGCAGGGAGAAAGGGACATGGCTCAGTGCCGCGCACGGGGTGTGTCCCCACGGGGCTCTGTGTCCCCACGGGGCTCTGTGTCCCTGCAGGGCTCTGTGTCCCCACGGGGCTCTGTGTCCCCACTGGGTTCTGTGTCCCCCTCAGGGCTCTGTGTCCCCCAGGGCTCTGTGTCCCCCCCAGGGCTCTGTGTCCCCCCCCAGGGCTCTGTGTCCCCTCCAGGGTTCTGTGTCTCCACTGGGTTCTGTGTCCTCCCATAGCTCTGTGTCCTCTCAGGGCTCTGTGTCCCCCAGGGCTCTGTGTCCCTGCAGGGCTCTGTGTCCCCACTGGGTTCTGTGTCCCCCTCAGGGCTCTGTGTCCCCTCCAGGGCTCTGTGTCCCTGCAGGGCTCTGTGTCCTCCCACCCAGGGCTCTGTGTCCCCATGGGCCTCTGTGTCCCTGCAGGGCTTTGTGTCCCCCCCAGGGCTCTGTGTCCCTGCAGGGCTCTGTGTCCTCCCCAGGGCTCTGTGTCCCTGCAGGGCTCTGTGTCCCCTCCAGGGTTCTGTGTCCCCCAGGGCTCTGTGTCCCCCCAGGGCTCTGTGTCCTTCCAGAGCTCTGTGTCCTCTCAGGGCTCTGTGTCCCCCCCAGGGCTCTGTGTCCCTGCAGGGCTCTGTGTCCCCTCCAGGGTTCTGTGTCCCCCAGGGCTCTGTGTCCCCACGGGGCTCTGTGTCCCCAGGGCTCTGTGTCCCCCACAGGGTTCTGTGTCCCCACAGGGCTCCGTGCACCCCCAGGGCTCTGTGTCCTCCCCACAGGGTTCTGTGCTCCCCCAGGGTTCCATGCCCCCACTCCACCTTATTTCCATCCCTCTCCTCCATGCTCACCCCACAGCACCACCCCCTAAGCACAGCCTTGCCCCCCAAGGAGCTGGTGGCTGTGTCACCCCATTGCCATGGGCAAGCCAGCGGATCACTGGGGTGGGGACAGCCCCTTCTGGGTTCCCCCTCCACCCCTGGGGGATGCTGAGCGCCCCCCGAGCCCCCTTCCAGCCCCAGGGCATCCTTACAGCACGGAGGGCACGTAAGGCACGAGGGGGACGGGTGCCAGGCAGATGGTGGCAGTGGTGGCAGCAGGGCTGGCTGCCAAGTACCAAATTCCAGGTGGCTCCAGCTTCTCGGCTCCAGCGTGGGGGCCTGGGGGACAGGAGCCACCAGGGCCACACTCTGCTGCGGGGAGAAAGGTGGTTAGATGTCCCCAGGGGGGTTAGATGTCCCCAGGGGGGTTAGGTGTCCCCAGGCGTGCACACTGAGTGGCAGTCCCAGGTGACATCACCCCCTGTGCCACTGCTGGGTGGGGACAGTCCCCAAGCATTGTCAGGGGGCTGAGGTTGTTCCTTGTCCCCCACCCAGCTGCCAAGCAGGGAGGAGCGGTGCCAGGCACGTGTCACCCTTGTCACCCACCGTGTGTGGCCCTGTCCCCGCTGCCTGGTGCAGAGGGGCCCATGGGTGCCCGGCAAGTGGGGCAGGACGTCCTCTTCGGGGTGCTGTGCTGGGGCTGCCGGGGGGCATCACCTCCCCCAAATCCAGCTGTGGAGAGAGGAAATCAGGAATGTCCCGTGCGGAGCCAGCCAGGGATGTTTGGGAAGAGTTGAGTGATTTGGTGGGGCTGATGAGATGGGATGAGGGAGGCTTTCTCTGCAGGGAAAGGGGGGGCTGCAAAGGTGGGACAGGGCTGGGGACAGGTGACACCGCTCCCGGTGACACCAGGAATCCCAGGAAATCCCAGGAGTCCTAGGGAATCACAGATATTTCTGCCCACAAGGCACAGACAAACACAGATGCCAAGAGGGGCTTGACCTGTGCAGGACCCACACGAGGTCAGGGCACCCTAGAGCTGCCCTGCCTGGTCCCCTTGGGGGACAGTGGGGTGTGGCCAAGGGACAGTGGGGAGACCCTCGGGCCGCGAGGAATGGGTTTGTCTCTCCCCTCCCTAAGCCTCCCCAGTTAATTAATTAAGGTCATTAGCAGCTGTTAGGGGTGGTAGGGAAGGCTGGAAAGGGCTGGGGGCCACTCACCTGAAGCCATCCTGCCCCTGTGGCATCGGGGACACCCCGAGGTGCCCGGCTTTTCTCGGGGTGCCGGGGTGGCACGTGGTGTCCCCGCCTGGTACCGTGTCCCTGCCAAAGCGCAGCGTGAGCACGGCCAGTGTCCCCGAGGTGAGGGTGGCCGCCTTCAGCCCCACCACCGACCGCCAGCAGCACCCACCTGTGTACCGTCCCCGAAATGTCACCGCCCCCGGGGGCTTCCCAAGGGGCTTCCGCAGGGCGGGGGCCGCCCGGGGCCCGGCGGGGCAGGGCTCGGGCTCTGGCTCGGAGGCTGCGGAGGAGGACAGGGAAGCGGGGTGGGATCTGCTGGGGCCGAGCTCCAGACCTGCAGGACCCGCCCTGGGATGAGCACTGAGGGGCCCGTGGGACCACCAGGACCTGGTCCCCAGGGTGCCGCAGCCCCAGGACACCCTGCTGCATCTGGGGAGGGGAAGTGGCGTGCAGGAAGGAGCGTGTCCCCTCTGTCCCCACCCCGCTGGTGTCCCACTCACCGAGGTCCAGCTCGGGCCTGTCCCGTGGCAGCGATGCCGACCTCTCCCTCCGCGTGGGTGTGACCCCGGGGGCCACCCTGCCCCGTACCGGGGACTTCGGGTCCCTGCGGAGGGGACAGAAATGCTGTCACCACCTCCGCACGCCAGGCGTCCCCTCAAGCCAAATCCCTCCCTGGTCACAGCAGAGGTGGGGACAGGCTGAGCCTGGGGATGTCCCCACGCTGCCCCCTACACCCTCCAGGTCCCCCCTGCCACCTACCCCGAGGGTGCAGCGTCCTGGGGGGACGATGGTCCGCTGGCCACCGACTGCCTCCTGGCCGGGGTGACACGGGGAGCGGCTTTTCCCTCGGGATAGCTGCGGGAGCGGCGCAGGCTCTCCTCCAGCCTCAGACGCAGCCGCCACACCTCGTCCTGCAGCTCCCGGATGGCCTGGCTGTCCCAGGACACGTCACGGTGAGCGGGGGCTGCAGCCAGGAGCCCCCTCCCAGATCCCACATCCCCACCACCGGCACCCAGCAGATGTGAGGCTCCCCAAAACCGAGCCTAGGGCCGGGCTGGGCTGGCGTCCAATGGTCAGCGGGTGCTTTTGGGGGGTCCCTGTGTCACCCAGGGGGGAGCTGGCCTGGTTTGGGGCAGTGGGGACACAGCCACTCACTCTCGCTCCATTCGGGAGCCCAGCAGGTCACAGTGAGCCGAGTCCAGGGACGGCAGGTCGGGGGACAGGAGGGTGGGCGATGGCGTTTCGGGGGATGGCAGGGGGCTGGTCGGGCTCCTGGCCATGGCTGGGGGGTGACCACCGGCGCTGGCACTGCTCCTGTCTCCCACCTCCGAGTCCGTGTGAGCTGGGGAGGAACGGGGGCACAGTGAGCTGAGATCACAGAGCGGGGATTGGGACAAACCTCCCTCCAGGCAGGGTGACACCAGCCCACCGGTGACACCAGCACCGCACGGAGGTCTGGGAGCCCCATGAACCAGAGCCACAGAGCCAAGCCCCCCAGATGTGTCTCCCTGTGGACTCACTGCCATCACCGTCGGGGTCCGGCCCCAGCTCGCTGCCCGCGCTCTCGGCCCAGCGAGGGGGGGAGCTGCTCGGTGAGGGGCTGCTGGGGGGCAGCCGGGGCCCCCCTGGAACCGCCGGGGGGTAGATACCCATCAGGGCTGGCTCGGAGGGAAGCGGGCTCGTCTCTCTCCTCCGTGGGGTGCGGAGGGTGCTGGCGATGGCGATGGAAGGTCCCAGCGAGCCCGGCGTCCTGGGGAAGGGTCGGGTCATGCGGGCAGGGCTCACCCCTGCCCACTGCACATCTCCGCCAGAATCCCGCTCCCCACACCCTCAGTGCCTCTCCCGCCGTCCCTGCTCCTCTTCAATCCCCAAATCCGGCAGGCAGAGCCCAATTCCCGCAGGCAGGGCCGGGGCCGTACCCTGGGCCGGGGGCATGGTGCTCGGGGGTGTGCACGGGGGGTGACACCCTGCTGGCCTCCGAGCCCACGAAGCCGCTGTCGGTCTCTGGGGACACGATGCGCTGCTCCTGCAGAGGCACGGGGAGAGCAGGATGGCTGCCAGCACCCCGGGAGCTCTGGGGGTGCTCTCAGGTGGCACCCGCAGCCCAGGGACTCACCTTGCGGGGCCCGTGCTGGGTGACAGCGCTGCCTTTCCCGCTGCTCCCGAGGGACAGGGACACCCGCGGTGGCCCAGGGACCCCCAGGGGGGACTTGGCAGAGGCCGGTGGCTCCTCAGCAGTGACAGGGGAGGGGTGGCCCCGCGTCTCCCCCAGGTTTGGGGGTCCTCTGGGGGGAAGCGTAGCAGCTCTCCTCTCCGGGAAGTGCCTGTGGGGAGGGAATGGAGCAGGAATGATGGGGCAGAGCAACCCCAGACGTGGGGAAATGTGCTGCTCCAGCTCTCCCACGGAGGCCGGTAACTGTGAGGTTGGAGACCTGATGTCAAACCTCCTGCTCACCCCCGTCTGGGGGCTCCACTTCCCACAGCACTTACAAGGGTGAAGACTCGAGGTTGGGCCCCTCCTCGAGTGACCGTGTCCTGCAGGGGACCTTGCTGGGGCCACCGTTCCCTGCCGTGGGTGCATCCACCTCCTCCTGGGACCCGCTCTCCACCAGGCTCAGCTGCTCCAGGCTCAGTGACTCCGGCATGGACTTAAAGTTCTTGTACCTGGGGGGACCCGCGGGCAGGAGCGGGGGGTTTGGGGACATGCTCCGTGCCCGTGTCCCCTCTGCCACACTCTGAGGGCACTCACTGCTCCAGCAGGTCCCCGAAATCCTCCTCCACTTGGCGCTGCTTGTGCCAGAGGGGCCAGGGCAGCCCCTCTGCCGCCCCCTTGCTGTCCCCTGCTGTCCCCCCAGGACCCTCCAGCAGCGCAGGGCTCTGTGGGGAGAGCAAAAGGGGGTGAGAGAGGCAATCCCCCATAACTGCAGTGGGGTGGAGAACCTTCGCACCCCCAGCTCACCTCGGGGCGTGGGGAGTGGGCGGCCGGGGGTGGGGACGGGGCTGGGGGACAGCGGGGCTGAAGGAGGGGCTGCGGGAGGGGCTGCTGCCTGCCCCCCGGCTCCAGCCGCTCCTTCAGCCCCTCCAGGCGCAGCCCCAGGCGGTAAATCTCCCCTTCCACCGCCCTGCAAGACACCAGCCGTCAGTGCGCGGGGGACAGCGATCCCCGGGGACTCTCCGGGGGCTCTGGGGAGGGGGTAGCAGGGGGATCGAGCACGTACCGATCGGGATCAAACCCCGCCGCAGCCTCCGGGAGCTGCTGCCGGCCCCGCAGGTATTCCCGCTCCAGAGCATCCTGCGCGTCCTTCAGCATCCTCATCCTCTGCGGCACAAGGGTGCAGGGTCCGAGCCTGTCCACTGGGCCCCGGGCACCGCCACCCGCCGTGGTCCTGCCTCCCTCCCGGCTGGGGTCCGGGAAGGGGCTGACGCACCTGGAGCTGTTCCGAGGGTGTGGGGGTCCCTGCACGCATCCAGCTTTCGAAGGATTCCACCTGGCCGGGGTTGTAGGGCCTGAGCCCGGCCCTGCTGTCCCCCCGCTCCGCACCCCCTGGACCCCCCATATGAAGCATCCCCAGAGACTTCTCCAGCGTAATCCCCCTCTGCAGCCCCCTCCCCAGCCTTCCTTCCCAACACTCCATAACAGCCACCTCCTGCAGCATCTCCCCCAACCCAGACCCCCTCCGCAGCTGCCCCCCGCACCCTCTGCAGAGCCTCTCCAGCCCATCCTTATAGTCCCCCCCAAATCGCTGCCCCACCCCTGCAGCCTCCGCAGCCCCCACCAGCCCTCTCCCCAAAAACCATGCTGCTCCCCCGAATCCCCCTCCTCACAGCACGCCCCTCTGCAGCTCCCCTTTCGGCATCTCTCCATACCCCAGCCCCCCAGCAGCCCCCGGTCCTCACCTGTGCCTGCAGCCTGCGGCTCTGCCCCGCCAGTGCCCGGGTGAGCCGGGGGCCGGGGCAGCAGCACGGCCCGGGGCAGGTGGGGCAGCCCCCCGCGGGCACACGAGGGGGCCGAGGTTGGGGTGAACCCCCCCGCTCTGACGGTCCCGGGGCTGCAGCTGCGACAAAACACGAGGACAAGTGACACCGGTGACCCCAGCCTGGGCGGTGGGGGAGCATCCCCCCAGAACCGGAGCAGGAGGGCGGTGAGGTGAGCGGGGGACATGGATCACATGGACCAACACACCTGCGCCTGGCGAGGCCGGGGCTGCGGCCATGCCGAGAGCCGCCGTCCGCGCCTGCGGGATGCTGAGGGTCATCACTCGGCTCCCGGTGGCCACGGTGCCCACGGCGAGGCTGCGGCTGGGCTGTGGCGGGTCGGAGAACAGGCTCACCTGGGCAGGGAGAGCGGGTTTGGGCAGCCAGCCTGCACCCCGACCCACGCACCGCGCCCCGGGGCACCCTGAGGCACCTCCTGGGCACAGCACGGGGTGGGGTGAAGGTGGGGACACGCGTGCGGGGGTCGGTTGGCACAGCCCTGCCTCAGTTTCCCCACGCACGCGATGGTGCAGGGCGGGAGGTGGCAGAGGTGACACGGGGACGCGTTTCCGCCCGTGGCCCTGCCATCTCAGAGGCGTGCCCCGCCATTCCGGGGACAATGGGGCTCAGCCACTGCCCTCGCACGGAGGGGACCCCGCCAGGCGAGGGGGACGCGGTGGTCCCCCGGCTGGTGTGGGCTCTGCGGTGGCCTCAACCCCCCGCCCTGAGCTGAGACTGCTCCACCGCGGCTCCCCGGGAGGAGGAAGAGGAGGAGGACCGGGGGAGGAAAACACAACAAAAAACCTCAGAGAGGGGGAAGCAGAATGGGGAACCCCCCAGGCATCCTGACCCCCCACACACCCTGGCGCCCAGGCGCAGCTGGTCGATGGTGTTCTCAGCCTCGGCGTACTTGGTCAGCAGCTTGTGGTAGTCGTCCTGCGGGGAGGGGACACCAGTGGGTGACAGCATCCGGCACGGGGCATCCCCGAGGGGTGGGTGTTAAAGGGGGGAGGCAGCTCTGTGTGGGGACAGCGAGGCCGGGGGAGTCCCGTGGGTGGGGTGCAGGTCCCATGGGATGCAGGTCCCCCCTGTCCCAAACACCCGAACAGTGCAGATGTGACCCCGTTTCTCCGCGTGGGGAGACCGCCCCTCTCCTCCCAGGGGGCCAAACATCCTGAGGGTGACAAGCTTCGGGGGGGTGACCGCCATTCCTGGGGGACATGAGCATCCTGTCTGCAGTCTGAGCACTGCCCACAGCCCTGCTCCTTCCCTCCTCGCCAGCTCCGTGCAGGATCGGGAAGGCGCGACAAGCACCAAACCCCATCGGTGTCCCAGAGACAGTGACACCCCCATTTCCCAACTCCCCCCACCCCGGAGACCCCCGGCACGTGGCTGAAGCGGGGGGAGCTGGGCAATACCTGGAGCTGCTGCACCAGCGCCGTGGCTTGTCTGGGGGACCTGAGCTCCTGCGGCAGCCCGGCCGTGCTGGGGGGCTGCGGGGACACTCCGTCCCCGCTGCTCAGCAGCACCTCCCGGACGATTTCGGCCGGGGATTTGAAGCCGATGGGGCCGCCGGGGCCGCGGGGGCGGGCGGGCAGCACCCGGCCCCGGGGTGGGCGGTAGCTCTGGTCGAACTTCACCCGCGCCTCCACCTTGGAGAGGTCGGGCAGGGGGTGGTTGAGGCGCCCTCGGCCGTACCGGGTGCCCTCGGTGCCCGTTCCCGAGGGCTCTCTCGGCCCCTTGCCACCCGTTCGCCTCCGGGGGCTCAGGGACCGCGACTGCCGGCCGGGCTTGGGGGGCACCGCCGCGGGCGCTGCTTTCTTGGGCACTCGGGATCTGTCGTGCCCTTGCGGTGCCGGGGGATTCCCGGCGCCCCGCGGCTGCCCGGTGGGTGCCGAGCCAGCGGTGCCGGGGGCCGGCATCCCTGTGCCAGCTGTCGGGGGCTCGGGGACACGCTCCGGGCTGGGGTCATCGGCGCAGAGGTGCAGGGGGAGGCTCCGTCTCGGGGTCCACTCCTGCCTGTGCCCCGCGATGGTGTCCCCGGCCGTGCCCCAGTCCCGGTGCTGGCGGGACGGGGTGCTAGGGCCAGGGCTGGTGTCCGACAGCCCTGAGGTGTCCCCCCCGTCCGTGCTGCAGCCCCGGGGCTGGCAGAGAGCCCGGCCGTCCCTCAACGCCTCGGGGCTGCCGCTGGAGCCCGAGCCCCAGCGGCCCTCAGAGGAGAGCTCGGGGTAGGGCTCCCCATCGCTCTCGGCCCCCCAGGGCCCCTCGTCCCCCCCGGAGCTGCCCCGCTCCTCGTCCTCCTCGGCCGGGTCCTGCCGCGGGTGCCAGCGCCCCTCCTCTGCCGGGGACCCCTCCTCCAGCTCCTCACTGTCATCTGCAAAACAGCGGCACCGCGGGGCTGTCGCCACCCAGACCCGGCCGCTGTCCCCGGGCCCCTGGCAGCCCCGCCAGCAGCTCCTGGGACATTTGGGACCACCCCTTTCGGGCAGGAGGGAAGGCAGGACTCACCCCACGGTGGGCTCCTGGCACCCTCCCCCAAGCCGATGACCCCATCCTCGTCCATCCGCCTTTCAAAGTCGTCGTCTTCCTCCTCCTCCTCCTCCTCGCCCTGCCAGCGCGTCAGCTCTGTTTGTGTCCAGCGCAGCCATGGTGCCGGGCTGGCCATGGCCGCGGGCGCGCCGGCCCCGTCACTTGTGTCGCTTCATGGCCCGGCGGCGGTGGCGGCGGGCTGGGGACCTCCTTGTCGCGAATGTAGGTCACAGCATCGCCGCCGCGTCCTGGGGGGGGGGCGGGGGAGAGGGAGGGATGCTCAGCGGGACGTGGTGGGCTCTGTTTGAGGTGTTTCCCCCACGCTGGCAGGGTCTTCCCTGTCCCCAAAATGCCGGGGACAAGAGCAACCCCTGATGACACCCCCGGAACAGACCCCCCCACTCTGCATCCCAGCACCAAGCTGCGGCTGCCACATCTCTCCCAGCCGTGAGCCGGTCCTCGTGGGCATGGAGCCCCTCAGGGCCATCCCAAAAAGTTTGTCTCCCTCCCTGGGAACACCCAGGCCATGCCGGCACCCTGTGGGTGTCACCCCACCTGGGCAGCCGCACCCTGGGGACCAGCAGCAGTGCTGGGGAGGCAGGAGTACCCCAAAGACCCCTCTGGATGTGGGGGTGACAGTGAGAGGGATCACAGCAGAGACCTGACACACAAATTCCACCGATGATCCCAGAGCAGGAGCTCCCCCCTCCCCCCCACCCGGGGTTTCCATCGGCAGCTGGAGAAACGCCAGATGCCAAAACCCCAAATGTGGGGTGTGGCAAGAAAGGCCACCAGGTTTTCTAACCAATGTCCCCTCTGCTGGATTTGAGCCCCATAAGCCCAAATTTTGGCCTGGGGGGCCAAACCAGGCACCAGCAGCCCCATGCAGGGGACACTCACCCTGTACCAGCAGCCCCAGGACATCACCATCACCGTGACCTATGGGGAGTCCTTCTGAGCACCCCGAAACCTTCCTGTGCCTCTCGGGCAGCCCAGCTTTAGCAGAAGGAGGAAATGATGCTTCCTGCAAGTTTGCAGGTGGCCACAAAAGTTTTAACCCCATCCGGCCTTGTGCAGTGGGGGTTGAACCCTCCTCCTGCAGCATTTTCCGTTAAAACCTTAATTTTTAAATCTAGTTCAGAGCAAAATGCTGTAAGAAGAGAGGGAAGGGAGATCCCTGGGACCATCAGCAGCTGGTCCAAAAAACATCAGCATAAGGATCTTCCAGGAGACCTAAAATTGAGCTTTAAAGCCCCAAAATTCAGCCAGGTGGAGCCCATCCTTGGAAATTCCCCCCCGATTTCCCCAGGGAGGGTGCGGCTGGCCCCATCCTGGGATGCTGCTCACAATCCCAGGGATGCTGTGGCCTGTCTTGGCACATTCACACGCAGCCAATTAAGCCAGCTTGTTACTGTGTAATTAGTGGCACACGGAGGACAGCTTTACAAGCTAATGAAACCACAGCACAGTCCCTGGGGTGGCTGCTCGTAGCCAGAGGGTGCTGTGGTGATGTTGGGGTGCTGCTGGCTTGGGAAGGGTGGTGATGAGGAGTAAACCTATCCATGGCACCCACGTGCTCTGGGAAAACTCCTCTCATCCACTCCCAAGCCTCAGATCTGCAATTTCCTTGGGTGTTTGTGAGGTTTGAGGTTATTTTCCAGCACCACCTGGTATCAAGGGCATCATCCTTGCACCAGCCTTGTGCCCAGCTCTGCCTGCATCCTTAGGGCATCCCGGGAAGGAGCAAACCCCAAAGCATTCCTTAGGGTCTTCCAAACCTCCTTGAGGGGGGGTTGCATGAGGTTTCCCCCCACACATGGAGTGGATAACTCCATTGTCCCCACCTGGAGATGCTTGTGCCACCGGGAAGGACGGGGCTGCCCATGGCATTCCTTGGACTCTGAGCTACTGAAACCAAAGAGGGATTTTGGCTTTAGCTCCTCCCTGAGCTGGGATGTTTCCAGCCCCAAGTCCGTACACACATCCCAGAAAGATGAGGAGCCCCAAACACCATCCCCAGGGTTCCCAGAGGGACAGTGCTGGGTGAAGGGAGCCTCTTGGGATAAAGGGGGTTAAAACATTCCCAACCCATTTCTGGTGTTTCTTTAACCCCATCCCCGGGCAAAGGATGGGGATTTTGCATCTCTTGAAGGAGGCCATGCCTAGCCCACATGCCACTGGCTGTCACCCCATTTCTGAGCAGTGGTTCCCATGTGCACAGCCCGCAGCAGCTGCACTCTGCAGGATCCACTTCCAAACCCAGCCACAATTATTGCCTTCCCAGAAAGTCCCTCTGCTGATGGTCATGATGGCAAGAGTGAAAAATCTCAGATTTTTCCCCCCTCTGAGTGATTTTCTCGTTGTTTCTGTGCTCTCGGGAGAACAGAAAAGCTTGAAAAATGATGTGGCCTCGTGCTCAGCAGCCACAAATCAGACAGAAACAATCCCAAATGTGTGTGCAGAAATATAACCATATATTTTAATTTTCCTCTTTGAAAGCCAGGATTTTTGCAACAGGAAAAAGAGCTAAAAAGAAATTTAAAAGCCTCAGCTAGAAACCCCTGAACTCTGCTCTGCCCCAGCCCCTCACCCCCTGTCCTGCCCTACAAATGCCAGCCAGGGCTGTCCCAGACTGGGCTCAGGGCGGAGGTGCTCAGCTGAGGGAGGGATGCTCCCAGCAGTGCTGGGTGCCCCCTGTCCCTGCCCTCAGCTCCGAGCCCTGATCCTTTCGGCAGATCCCATCCCTGTCCGTGGGGAAGACGGAGGTGCGAGGCTGAGCCCGCCCAGCTCATTACACGTGTGGGGCAGTGCAGCAGCAGCCGTCAAGGCAGCACGAAGCCATCGTGGCTCCTGCGTTTATCCGTGGTGACAGCAGAGGAGACAGGAGCATCCTCCGCCTCAGGGCTCGCTCGGTGACAGGGAAGGGGGGGACAGGGCTGCTGTCACTCTGCCTTCACTGCCTTGTCAACCCCGGGCAGAGCAGGGGGGCTGGGGGAGCTTTAAACCCCACACCTCCCTCCCCACAGCCCCTGAGTGATGTGGAATTACCCTCCTTCCCTGGGTCCCAAAAATCACTTGTCTGGGACGGGTTAAAGCCCCCCCTGCACGTCCGTGCCCGTCAGGGAAGCAGAGGGGGCTTAACCCCAGTCCCAGGCAAGGGATGGATGTTTTGCATCTCTTTTAGGGAGGTTTGAAGGAAGCCAGAACGGCCTCGGGCCGAAACTTGGCAAGGGATGCGTGCGCTCCAGGAGGGAGAAATTCCTGGTGTATAAACCCTTTTTAAAAGCCCACAGAGCCCCGTTTTTATAGGCATGAAAGAGGGCAGAGAAGCGGAAACGCTGCGTTCTTAGTTTGCATTATTTCCTACGAGAACAAGGGCGGGACCATCACAGCGAGGAAGAGCCTGACAAACCTCCCCGGTCCTTTGAAAGCACACGCCTGTCACCATCACTCCAAAGCCCACGTGTCACTCCAATTCCAGCGACTGGAGGGGCCATGTCCCCCCCCAGCCCCCCATACTGGCACACCTCCATGGAGAGGCACCAAAACCCTGTGGAAATGTCATTTTTTTTAATCACTGGCACCGGAGCAAAGCCCCATGGCAGGACAGCTCCTTTTCCCCACCCCCTCCCTGGCACTCGGACCCTCCAGTCCTGGCTGGGGACACCTCGGGCGCACCCTCAGGGCCGAACCCCCCCAGCCGCAGGGCCGGGGGCGGATGGCCGTGAAGGACAGCCTTAATCCCCGTCTGGAGAGCGCTGCCGCTGTCCCCGCGCCACAGCCGCTGCCACCGAGATCCTGCTTAGCGCAGGACAGCGAGAGGCGGCGGGGCCACGGCGGGGAGCTGGCCGGGCAGATTGTGCTGCGGTGAACCAGCCACAGCATCTCTGGGCACCCTGTGCCGCGGCCTCAACCTCTCACGGCAAAGCATTTCTCCCCCAAATCCCATCTAACCCCGCTCTTTGTCAGTTTGAAGCCATTCCCTGTGTCCTGTCCCTCCATCCCTTGTCCAAGGTCCCTCCCCAGCTCTCCTGAGGCCCCTTTAGGCACGAGGAGCGGCTCTGAGCTCTCCCTGGAGCTATTTCATCCCCAGCTCTCCCGCCTGCACGGCCACTGCCTGCCCTGCCGCGCTCTCCGCCTGCCCTTGAACTTTAAGAAGTGATATAAGCTCTGCCCGGAAGGCACCGAGAGGCTGCGGCTGAGCACGGGACACCCGCGACACCCGCGGGCACCCACCGGCTGCCAGGAACACTGCTGCCCTTTAAATAAAACACGGAACTGAAGCCGAACGCTGCCCCGGCCACTTCCCTGGAGCAGCCGCCGGCAGCTCCCGGCCGTGCCTCCGAGCCGCCTCCGCAGCCCCTGGCGAAACGCTCCCGGAATCCTCCGGCCCCGGCGGGGAGGAGGCACCTCCAGAAGAAAAGTTACGACAAGTTTCCTCGGGGCCACGAAGGCTGAGATGGCGTGGGGAGGACACGCCTCGGCCAGGAGCGGCGTGTCCCGCATCCTCCCGGCGTGTCCCGTGTCCTCGGCCGCAGGGACCCCGCCGGCGCTGGGGCTTCTCCCGCTCCGCCCAGGGAGCCCAAGCAGCTCCCGGCTGCGAGGCAGCCCTGCCCGAGCCGGGCTCAGCAGAGCCGGCAGCTCTGGATGCGGCCCCGGGATGCGGCCCGCGGGCTCTGCATCCAGCTGTGCCTCCAGCTGTGCCTCCGGCGGTGCCTCGGGGGCCCTCTCCTTTCCGGCTGCAGCAGGCGGCTTGCAGGGAGCAGCCGAGCCATTCCGGGCCCTCCCCGGGCACAGCTGGGGCACATCTGGCCCGAGGGCACCGCTGGAGAAGCGCCCTCAGCCCCGCGAGCGCGGCGCGCTGCCCACCTGTAGGGATGGCCCGGCCGGCGCCTCCTGGGCCGGCGCTGGGCGGCTCGGGTCCTGCTCCCGATGCCGGTCCCGGTTCTGACCGCGATCCCGGTCCCGGTCCCGGTCCCGATCCAGCCCCGGCCCGGCCCCGCCGGACAAAAGCGCGGCCCGCGGCGCCAGTGGGCGTGGCCTCCCCGTATTAGCATATCCGCGGCGCTCCGCCAATCGGCGAGTGGAACGGGAGGTCGTTAACCGAAATTCCTCCCACCCTTCATTTACATATTCCGCGGCTGGCGGCCAATCAGAGCCGCTCCTGAGGGGACATCATTGGTATAATTAATGCAGAGCGGGCACCCCCTGGCGGGGCGCGGCCCGTTCCCGGGATCCCGTGGGACGGGACGGGACGGGATGGGATGGGATGGGACGGGATGGGGTGGGATGGCCAATCCCAGAGATCCTTGGCAGGGATTGAGGTGAGAAGGGGGAAATGATGGGGTAAGAATCCGGACTGGGAATTTGGTGAGGGAATAAGGACCGGATGGGTCAAAGATGGGGGTGACACAGAGCATCCCCTCCCAGCCCACCACCACCACCGCCCTCCCACCTGCCCTGCCAGCCCTGGGAATCTCCCAGGATAGGAGAGAAAATATCCTGGCACCCGTGCCCCTTCCCATCCCCCCATCCCAGCCCTGAAGCACTCCCCAAGAGCAGCCTTTTTTTCTACCCTGATAGATTTATTGAAAAATTAAAAGCACAAGCTCTGTTTATATAAATACGACGACATTGCCAGCAATTTACAAGGCCTCCGGTTGCTCTCTTTGCATCCCCACCCGTGGCCGGTGCCACCCACCTGGACACCTTGGGGACCACCCAAGGGAGCAGCAACCCCCCGAAACTCCCTCCAGCCCGAGCCACGGGCCCACCTTGCTGTGTGTGTGGCACTCAAATGACAGCGGGGACACGCAGACTGTGCCGTCCTCCTACCCTGCTCCCAGCCTGGCCGAGGGGGAGAGGATGTTCCCTACCCCAGAGAGGACAGGGACGGAGACTTGGGGGGATGTGCCCGTTCTCAGGCCGCCCTACGCAGGCAGCGGCTCTGCAGCGGGCGCGGGGACATTTGGGGACAAGCCGGGGGTGTGTGCGCGTGCGGGGCGGCGCGGGCCGTGCGCCGTGGGGACGCCGCTGTCCCTTCCCTCATCCCCATCCCGGAGCTCCCCGCCCGCCCAAACCCCGCTCCTAAAGGGCGACGTTGAATTCTGTGACCAAGAAATCGATGTAGTCCTTTTCCTTCAGCTTAAAGGCCTCGGCGATGATGCGGGCGGCTTCCCGGTGCTCTTTTCCCCGGAGCCCCGTGCCGTTCACCTCCAAAATGACGTGTCCCACCTTCAGCTTCCCGCAGTTGTGTGCCGAGCCCCCTCGCTGCAGGAGAGAGAGGGGTCAGCTCGTGTTCCCACCACTCCCTGCATTGATCGGGGGGGAGGAGGGAAAACTGGGAAATATTTCATATCTGACATGATGGATGTGAAATATTTCACTTTTTGGAGAGAGGGGATGAATTTGGCTTCCCCCTTGCTTGCTGCTAGACTATGACTCCAGCTGGGATGGCCAAGAATAACCAAGGCAGAGTCAGTTCTGCTTTTTTTTTTTTTTTTTTTTTTTTTTTTTTTTTCTGTAAATAACTTGAATTTTGCCCCAAGTAAACAGCAAACAGGGAGACAGTTCCAGAGGGCTCAGTTCCCTGGCTCCCATCCACCACTCCCCCTCCTCAATCCTCTGTCTGGCGGTTTCCAGACATCTGGAGACGGCGGCCAAGCTTTCTGGGCTGCCCTGATCCCCTCGGAGATGTCTGGAGCAAACAGCTGGCTCCCAGGAGGTGTGTCCTGGGATGGGATCACTCAGGGGACACAGACACCATCCTCAGCACGGCAGAGCGGGGCCTGGCGAGGTGCAGGGGGGCACAAACCCCCCAAAATCCCTCCGGCCACGGCTCAGGGGAGGGCAGCCTGCCCGGGGAGGAGAGGGATGGGATGTGCAGGACGCTGTCCCCCCCAGCCCGCCCTACCTGGATGGTGACGATGCGGGGCAGCGGCTGCCGCGTGTTGGCGCCGCCCTCGATGGCGATGCCCAAGGTGGGAGCGCTCTTGGACACCCGGATCAGACACGACGTGGGCTCCAGGAGCCCTGGCTGTGGGGACAGATGGCAGCACTGACACCGTGCCAGCCCCGCGCCCTCGGCGAGGGCCCCACGGCAGGCAGGGACACTGACTGCCACCGCAGAGGGACAGACACAGCCTGCGGTTGCTCTCTGACTAGTGATATCTAAAATTCCAACTCTGTGCGGGTCTGGAAGGGTTTGGGAGGGAGCAGAGCAGCTCTCTGCCTGCCTGAACAACCTCAGCCTCATCACCATCAGAAACCCTCTAAATTATGTCTGATACCCGCTGCCACCTTCCCTTTGGGTGACAGGTGACTTCACTCACGAGCCTTGTGGATGTCCCTTTAAAGGACATTCTCCCATGCCCCATGCAGCTGCTGGCTGGATCTGGGAGGGATGGGATTTACCCAGGAGGGAGTGAACCTGCCCTACAGCGCCCCTCTCAGCCTCTCCTGACCCCTTTCCCCACAGCTCAGCCCCGCAGAGAACCGAGCAGAGAGGATGAACGCCCCCGCTAAGCACGAGCGGCTGCTGCCTGCGGCAGAGGGAGCGGAACGCGGTGCCCCAGGCAGCGGGGCACAGCCGCCGGTGTCCCTTCCCACACAGAGCAGCACCCCAGGGCCCCTCACCGGCTTGGAGGCCCCTTCTGCCGCCCCCTCGCTCCTCGTGGCCTCCTTGAGGCTGCGGCTTTTCCCGGCGCCTGGCTGCCGGCTCTTGTCCTTGCCGCTCGTCTCCACCTCCCCGATGTCCACCCCGCTGTCCTCGCTGAGGGTCTGCCCGCTGTCCGACAGCTGGGAGAGCGTGGAGGCTGGGGAGAGAGGCGGCGTTAGCGCCGGGGCCGGGCCGGCCGAGCGGCCGCGGGGCGACGGCAGCTCCGCTCCCAGGGCCGGGCAGCCTCCCTGGGATCCGCCCCGCGGCTGGCTCTGCACCAGCAGAGCCCTTCACAGCCGTGCAAGTGCTCAGGTGGGAAAAGCCTGCTCGGGTCATCCAGTCCAACCGCGGGACCGGCACTGCCAAGGCCACTACCGAACCGTGTCCCCAAGTGCCACATCTACAGGCTTTTAAAGAGACTGGGCACCTCTCCCAGTGCCTGACCGCTCTATCAGAGAAGAGATTTCCCAGTATCCAACCTGACACTTCCCTGGCACAGCTTGAGGCCATTTCCCCTCGTCCTGTCCCTGTTTCCTGGGAGAAGGGGTTGACCCCAGCCTCGCTGCACCGTCCTGTCCGAAGAGCAGAGCTGTGCACAGGCAGCATCAAGAGACAAGGCGCCTCAAACTCTGGTCTGGAATCCATCCCAGATCCCAAACTGGGACAGAGGGAGAGAGTGATGAATTCCGGGATCCTGCTGGAGGCCACTTCAGGCAGCCCCTGCTCCACAGCAGGGTCTGGGAGCAGACTGGGACGAAGCCAAGTGAAGAAGTGCTGCCGTGTAGGAGCTTTCTGCCCTTTGTGGATGAAGATCAAGTGCAGACGGACCGGAGATGTCACAGCAACAGCAACAGCAACAGCAACAGCAACAGCAACAGCAACAGCACCAGCGGCGCTGCCCCTCACCCGCACCAACGGGCGGCTGCAGAGGCGGCGCCGGGCCACACGAGGGCGACATTGCCACTCGTGTCGGTCCCGAGCGCGGGGGCCGGGGACACTCCGAGACCCCGGGGAGTGCCCCCGATCCTCGGGACTGTCCTGGATCCCGGGGACTGTCCGGCCACTCCCTGCACCCCCGGGATTGCCCCGGATCCCCGGGATTGCCCCGGATCCCCCTTCCCTCTCCATCTCCGACAAATCCCCCTGGATCCCCCTTTTCTCTCCATGTCCAAGGGATCCCGGGATTCCCCAGGCGCCTCTCCTCAAGACCCTCCCTGGATCCTCCTTCTCTCTCCATCTCCGAGAGATCTCCTATTAATCTCCCTTTTCTCTCAATGTCTGAGAGATCCTCCTGGATCCCTCTTCCTTCTCCAGCTCCGAGAGACATCCTCTGAATGCCCCTTTTCTCTCCATCTCCGAAGGATCCTGGGATTCCTCTGGAACGCCCCTTCCCTTTCTGTCTCTGAGGGACCCATGGGGCCCCGCATGCTGCTCGCTCACCTCCAGTTCTTTTTCCTGGGGTAAACGTGACTCCCGAGCTGAGTGTGGGCTCAATTAGACTTTCTCCCCCTCCCCAAATACAGTTAACGAGAAAGGACTAGAATTATTTCTGGTTCTTGAGATCACAGAATGGCCTGGGTTGGAAGGGCTCCTAAAGCTCATCTCATCCCAAACTCTGCCATGGGCAGGGACATCTTCCCCTAGACTCAGTCTTGTCCAACTTGGCCTTGGAAACTTCCAGGGATCCACAGCTGCTCTGGGCACCCTGTAGCAGGGCATCATCACCATCAGAGGGAACAATTCCTGCCCAATCTCCCACCCAGCCCTGCCCTCTGGCACTGGGAGCCATTCCCTGTGTCCTGTCCCTCCAGCCCTTGTCCCCAGTCCCTCTGCAGCTCTCCTGGAGCCCCTTTAGGCCCTGCCAGGGGCTCTGAGGTGTCCCTGGAGCTTCTCCTCTCCAGGTGAGCACCCTCAGTGCCCTCAGTCTCCATAGGAGAGATGCTCCAACCTCTGCCCCATGAGATCCATCACGAGACCTGGAACCTTGTGATCCGTGTCCTGTCCCATTTCTCTCTCTCCCAACAGCCCGGGGATGGTTTTTCCCCAGCTGCTCCGGTGACACCCACCTCTGGCCTGGGGCAGGGGCCTCACTTCGTTGACGTCGGGCTCGCTGTTGGGCTGGTGCACCTCGACCAGGATGAAATGTTGGTTGGCCCCGGTTTGGGGGCTGCCCTTTTCCGGGGGAGGGGGCGCGGGGTGCGGGGGCGGAGGGGGAGGGGCGCTCCGCAGCCCCTCCGGGGGCGAGGGGCTCTTGGGCCTGGTGGGGGACTGCACCCTGGGGAAGGGCCCGATGGGCGGCTGGCCCAGCAGGGAGAGCGGGGCGTCCGCCGGCCTGCGGGCGCCGGGCAGCGACGGCGAGATGGTGGCGTAGATGGCGCTGGGGGCGGAATCCTCCGTGGACGTGGAGGCCGTGGAGGTGACGCTGACCGCGTCCTTCTCGGGGGCCTTGGGAGGGGGAGACGGGTTTCGGGGGGCCACGAAGAAAAGGCCAGACTGGGAGGACTCAGAGGAGGGACGTTTGGGCTTGTCCTTCCCCGGGAGCCGGGGCTGGGCAGAGGAAGGGTCCAGGGTCTGCGGGGCTGAAGGAGGAGGAGGAGGAGGAGGCTTGAAGTTGGGTGGTTCCTCTGGGAAGGAGGAGAGGTCATCCTGCCAAAGCAAGCACAGTTTGTAGGACACCACGGCCGGCCTCAGTGAATCTTCATCTCCTCACACTGACCACGGCTAAAGGAGCTGGTTGTTATAGAAACACCTTCCTGACCCGGCAGTGTTACACAAACACCCTCCTGACCTTCTGACAATGAGAATACCACTCACAAACGAGCACAGCTCATCCAACCCACCCAACCTTGGCTTTGGTTTGCACCACACTGCTCTATGCAGCCAGCCAGAATCCTTCTCCTGGACCCATCTGACGAGCTGTGTTCAGTGACTCCCCGGGAGGGTTGATGTGACAGAGCTGCTGAAGCTGAGGCACGACCCAGTACCCCCAGTGTGACCCAGTACCCCCAGTGTGACCCAGTACCCCCAGTGTGACCCTGCACCCCCAGTGTGCCCCCACCCAGCCCCATGCAGGGCCTTACCAGGGACACATCTGGCAGGGTGTTGATGCTGCTCTGGTGGCAGTCCCCAGCTCCCTCCAGTTCTGACGTGTTCTGGGAGGGCAGAGAAGGAAGAGAGAACCATGGCACAGCAGCAGGGGCAACCAGCACAGTGCCAACGTGATGGGGCAGGCAGAGGGACACTCCAAACCCCTTCTCAAAGGTTTTGGCCTCCTTGGGGGTGCCCTGGAGACCCCCAGCTTTGTTATATGCAGGCTCTCCCAAGGAAAATTCACCCTAAGGAATCTGCTCAGAGCATGGTGTGGACCTGGTAAGTTGGGGTGAGCTCGTCTAGGCCCAAATCAGCTGCTCCTGCCAGATTTGAAAGGAGAGAAGAAACCAGCCCTGAGGGCTGCAGGTTCAATACCTGGATTTTTTTTTTTCCCCAGAGGAAGGACAATAGAAATTTAAAACTCTCCTCCCCACGCAACCCAGAGCAGTGGGTCTCACACGCAAAGAGAAGACACTGCCATTGCTTTATGAGTCCAAAAATGTCACCAGGAAATACCACACCACCGTTCTGAGGATATCACAGCTCCAGAAATGCAGAAGGGATTTCCTGTGGGAATCTGTCAATAGGGATGGGCCCAGGGACAGGCCATGGATGCAGCTGAGCACAGCAAAGCTGGCAAAGTCAGGGGGGGCACAGCAGAGCTGGGGGTGCAGCTCTGCCCTGGGGAGCTGTGCCTGGCCCTGCTGAGGGAATCCTCTGCCAGGGGGGACCATCCCCAGCTCCGCTGGTGCCAGGACAAACCCAGCCTCAGCCTCCCCTCCCTCAGCCTGTGCTGCTCGGGAAGACTGAGCTCAGCTCCTGCCACGCTCACAGGGCTGTTTGGATGGGGCAGGGCACAGTTTGTGCTTAAGTGCCTGTTATTTATTGCAGGGTAAACAGCTGATTAGCTGAAATGCTGGTGCATCTTCATCTCCCCCAGCTGCTGGAGGCTGCTGCTGTGCCTGTGAGATGTTCACGTCCCAAAATAGACACGGGAGACAATTAAGACCATTAGAGGAGCAACAAAAACATTGATGCAAAGTGCTTTTATCCCTGTGGCTTCTGAAGGAGCCCTGGAGAATAGGAACACAAAGAAACAGCTTGTTCAGGGAGTGACAGGTAAAGGCCTCGCTTGGGAAACCTTCCTCTGGCACAGGGGGGTTTCACCCTCAGTTATTCCAGCAGCAGGGCAGGGAGCTTTTTAAAGAGAATTGCAGAATGATTTGGGTTGGAAAGGACCTTAATGATCATTTAATTCCAACCCCCATGGCTGGGACACTTCCACTATGCCAGGTTGTTCCAAGCCCTGTCCAACATAGCCTTGGACACTTCCAGAGATCCACGGGCAGCCACAGCTTCTCTGGGGAGTGACTGGCAGCAGCCAAACTGTCACTGTTGTGTCACCACTAAAATGAGAATAATCTGCCCAATGGCCCCTGAAACCTGCCAGGGCCATTCCCCCAACCCTGTGCCCATCACAGGCCACGTCCCAGCTCTGGCCGGGCAGCAAGGACCAGCCTGTCCTGAGCTGTGATCCTCTGCAGCAGCTGTCCCTGTGTCCCCAGTGCCACTGCCAGCTCTGTCCCCCCAGCCAGGGACACTGATGCTGCTGCTCCTCCTCAGGACACATCTGGCTGCTGCAGTGTTTGAGCAGGAGATTTGCCTCTCCCCAGGCTCAGCTCTTCGGGGGCAAAGGCAATTAAACAGTGATTGCTCTGGGCCATAAAACACGAAGCCTTTTAAGCACATTTGCTTTCAGGAATTGGCTATTTTGAGGCTGTGCCTTCCTGGATTTCCCTTGAAAGACTCACAGAAGCCATTGCCCTGAAAAATGAGTCTCTATTGAGAAGGCAGCTCCCTCCTGCTCCTCTGCCCCATCTATTTTCCATTTCCTCGTGGAAACTGGGGCCAGGTGAGGCCCTTCCAGCCCCTCCTCAGAGCAGCTGGGAAATGTTTGTCCTTCTTATCCTAAACAGAGTTGCCAGCAGGAGTGATGGAGCTGCAGAGCATCTTTCAGACAGGAAGACAGTTTTCATTTGCAGATTAAAGGGTGGAGAAAATGCCACCTCCCCGGGGAACACTGCCCAACCTTTCATTAACCTCTCAGCTCCAAATCAGTCCCCTAATTTGCAGTTACTGCTAACGAGAGCTTTGCTGAGCTACTCGGCCTGAGTCCTGCAGGGTTTCAATTTTGAACAACTGCACCAGGCTGGGAATAAACCTGGCTTCCCTCCTCTTTTCCCTTCCATCTCCTATTCTGGAATGCAGCCACAGCGATGGAGGAGCCACAAGCCTCTGCTCCAGATTTTAGGGGCTCTAGGCATGCATAATGACCTCCACACAGTGGTGTCACTCTGTCCTTATCCTCATCCTCTGAGAGGATCATTCCCAGCCCGTGGGAACCCTCCATGTGGGACATCCCAGGGAGCTGGGAGCAAGCCAGCACCTCTGGAACCAGCCCTGGGAGGAAAAGGCACCTCTGGATGGCAGCAGCTTTGCTAGGAGGTGCTGGAGAAAAAAACCAAAACCCAAAGGGATATCAATCCCTTCATCCCAACACTCAGGAAAATCAGGAATACCCACTGCTCTGGTCAGATATGCTGCACCTGATTATTGCAGTCTGCAGCTGACCTCTGCCCTGCAGGACTCATCTGGAGTCACCAGAGGAGGTGCTGGTGACACTCAGTGGCTGAGCACCCGTGGCTGGCACCATCAAACACAGCGTTGTTTCATTCCCAAGAATCCTTCAAGCATTCCCTAACGGAATAATTTATCCCACGTCAAGGCCTGCCCAGCCTCTCCCTGCTTGGTTCTGGTGGCAGTTCACTCACCCAGCCATGGGACAGGTGGCCTGGTCTGGTGTCACTGTGTTTGGTCACCAAGCCAAAGAGATCAGTGTCCCACGGCCTGGCGTGCCTGGGATGAACTCCATCTGGGAATGCTACAGCATCCTCTGCTGGCTAAGGCCCATTCCCACGGGGATGCAGCTCCTGGGGTGGGGTCACGGCTGCAGCTCCTCTCTCCCAGCCCCACCCTTTGCTCTCTGTGCTGTGCTGACCCCGTGATTTCCTTCTGGCCCAGGAGCAGGGAATGAGCTCCACAGCCTGGAGCTTCCCTCAGCCTGCTCCAGCCAGGAGCCCTGCTGTGACACACGGGCTTCCTGGGGCTCTCCCACAGCCCTGCCCAGCCCCTCCACTGCCTGGGGAGGATTCTCACACACAGTGCAAGTGCACTGACCCCCTGAACTGCACCACGGAGTTTTGCACACCCAAGGCTCACGAGGAAAATTCTCCCCCGTCCTAAGGATGTGTGCTGGGATGTGAGCAGCCTGCTGAGAGAGCTGGAGCTGCTCAGCCTGGACTAGAGGAGGCTCTGCAGAGACCTTGTTGTGCCATTTCACTGCTTGGAGAGGGCTGTACAAAAGATGAGGACAGATTTTTTAAAAGGGCTTGTTGTGATAAAACAAAGGGGAATGGTTTTAAACTAGAAGAGGGTCAGTTTAGATTAGACAGAAGGAAGATGTGTTTTATAGCAAGGGTGGGCAGGCCCTGGCACAGGGTGCCCAGAGAAGCTGTGACTGCCCCTGGATCCCTGGAAACATCCAAGGCCAAGTTGGACAGAGCTCTGAGCACCGTGGTCTGGTTGAAGATGTCCCTGCTCACTGCAGGGCAGTGGAATTAGATGGGCTTTAAAGGCCCCTTCAACCCAAACCAGCCTGTGTTGTATGATTTTCTCCTGGTGTTTAGGCAGGGTGCCCACCCAGCTGGCACACAGCACAGCAGCAGGCAGGGCAGGGCAGGGAGGGCAGTGTGGGCTCTGCCACGCTCCAACCCTGCTGCTCCCTCCAAAACCCCATCCCAAGGTGCCCCTGGCACTCAGGTTCCAGCTGGGCCTGGTTCAAGCTGAGCCTTGCATGCACTGCAGCACCAGGGACTGGAGGAAGGAGCTCTTCTGTGCACAGACACACAGGACAGCAGAGCTGGGTGACACGAGGTGGCCGTGCACGTGCAGCAGCTGCAACACCCCCTGGGCAGCCCGTCCCTCCCCTGCCCACACACACTGCCCCAGCCACGGCAGCCCTACCTCCATCAGGTCTATCAGCCACAGCAGTCGCTCCTGGGATGGGGGAGAGCAGAGGAAAACAAGCACAAAAGCAGAAATGTTGTGTCAGGGAAGGTGCAGGGCAAAGCTGAGCAAATCCCGGCACGGCGCTGCCCTCATCCCCAAAGCCACCCCACAGGATGCACAGGCAGAGCTGCTGGGAGGGTTGTGGTGAGCCCCTTCTCCCAGGAGGACTCAGCAGCAGGAGCTGAGGGCAGAGGGAACACTTTGGGAGCTCTGCCTGATCTCTCTGCTGCCACCCAAACACCCTTCCAGCATGAGCTGGTGCTCTTTGCTCGGCAGCTGCCCCAGCAAGAGCGGGCACAGCCATCTCCAGTAGCAGTGTCCCCATCATTGGGCAGAGCTTGGAGCAGCAGGGTGTGTTCTTACACCCATGGGAAGAGGTGTCACACAGCCAGGAGCCCTGCAGTGGCACTAGGGACACCAGCTCTTGAAGAAAGCTTTTAAAGCAGTGGTGCCCACTCCCTTCTCTGTGCCACAGCAGCACCCTGGGGTCCCTCCCCGAGCTCTGGGCTCGTGTGCCAGGTGGGGCTGGGCCACTGCTCACACACCAGCCCAGGCAGCCACCTTTGGCACATGTTGTGGAGCAAGAGGCACACCTGGAGCACGTGGCACAGCCCCAGGCACAGTGTGAGTGTGGGGTGTCACGCTCAGCACACAATCCTGGCACACCTCAGAAAAATTTTCCCAGCAGCTCTTTGGAGAGCAAAGCAAAACTCACTTTGTTTATTCAGATCCAGAAAGGATCTCACTGAAATCCCTCCTGACCCGAGCAGGTGGCTCTCCTGTGGGCACTTGTGGATTTAGCAGGACAAAAGCACAGCTCTGCTGCTCTGGCACTCTCTGAGGTGTCTCTCAGGCAGGCAGAGCCCCAGGAAAGCCCCTTCCCCTCCCGTCTCCCGCACAGGCTGCGCTGGGTGGGCTCTCCACAGCCCCATCCCACCACCGTGGGCTGCTTTCCTGGCTGAGGAACCAGCACAGAGCCCATTGTTCCTCCTTTTTTTCCACGAAGGGTTTAATTTCCAAGGTTACTAATGCATTTATGATGAAAGGCATTTTATGCCGAGGAAATTAATTTGGAGGCTGTGTGCCTGCACCGTCTGAGGTGATTACAGTAACTTAATTAGATGGTGCGTGTGACAGGGGCCTGGCAGAGACGTGGGAGTGCTGCTGAGTGCTGGAGAGTGGGCTGGGAATGGGATGCAGCTGCCTGGCCACTGTGGCTCCTACTGGGATGGGGAGCAGGCAGCCAGCATCCTTAGGGGGGGATTGAAGGAGGGATTGAATCATCTCAGAGTGGTGATTGAGCAGCAGCAGGCACGGCACAGGAGTGAGGCATGGCTGGGATTTCTGCCTGGATGCAGCTCCAGCGGGGCTCTGTCCCTCACTGGGATGAAGGGACACACAGCCCTCAAGCAGGGGACAGCAGCACCTCGGTGTCAGGGCCACAGAGATACCCAGCACCTCATGGCATCACCCCACAAACCACAGCAAACTCAAAGCTTTGGGGAGCCCACGGGGGAGGCTGGACAGGGGTGGGGTGCAGGGAAGGCACTTTGCCGTGGGATCGCCAGGAGGAGGCGCCGGCAGGAGGGATGGGGCGGCAGGGACCTACCCGCGCCGAGCTGACGGTGGTGGCAGTGAAGTGGCTGCTGGAGGACGAGACGGTGTCACTGTAGGACGTCATGGAGTAGGAGTCGGTGCTGGGCGCCGCGGGCTGCCGCGCCTTCATGGACTCGATCTCCCTCTTGAGCACCAGGTTGTCGAAGCGGTCGAGGTCCTGTGGGGAGATGACCCCCCGCACCTCGGAGAGCAGCGAGAACTGCCAGGCACACAGAGCCACAGACAGGTTGGAGCACAGTCACATTCCCGGGAAGCCACACAGCTCCCTCCCACCACGGTCACCAGGGGTGGCAATGGGATGTGCTGGCAGGTGATGGAGGAGGTTTGGTCCTAAACGTTACCAGAAGCTCCTCTGCCACCGAACACCAGCCTGCAGCTCCCAGAATGGACCTGGCACAGGGTGCCCAGAGCAGCTGTGGCCAGCCCTGGATCCCTGGCAGTGCCCAAGGCCAGGCTGGACACTGGGCTTGGAGCAGCCTGGGACAGTGGGAGGTGTCCCTGCCATGGCAGGGGGTGGAACAAGGTGATTTTTAAGGTCCCTTCCAACCCAAACCAGGGTGAAATTCTCTGCTGGTTCCATGATTATGTGGATTTGGCTCCTGTACCCTCCCCTGTTCCCTGAGCAGATCACCTTGGAGGCACAGGGCCACACTGTGACTGTCCACACTGTGACTGTCCACACTGTGACAATGTGGACACCATGACAGTGTCCACATCTTGACAATGTCCACACTGTGATAATGTCCACGCTGTGACAATGCTCACTGTGACAGTGTCCACGCCACGACAGTGTCCACACAGTGACAATGCCCACACCATGACAGTGTCCACACTGTGATAGTCCACGCTGTGACAATGCCCACGCTGTGACAGTGACTCTGCTCAGCCCACCAGCCCCAAGGAGCAGCCCCTGCCCTGGTGAGGGCCTCACCTTGGCGTGAGTGTTGAGCAGCTCAAAGAGGGCCATGACCAGGGCATCCACAGAGATGTTTCCCTCCTTGTACTCATCCAGGTAGTAGCCCATGGTGGCTCTCTCCTGTTCGTTGAGCAGGTGCCGTGCCTGCTCCTCCAGCATGACTCGGGTCTGGTTCACCATGGTGCTCAGGGTCACCTGAGAGCCCGCCAGCCCCCGGTAGAACACGGGCTGCAGGGGACAGGGGACAGGTTTAGGACACTAAGGCAGTGGGAAGGAGGGCAGTGCTCTGCTGGGACAGCTGGGCTGCACAGGGAGCAAAAGAGTGCCCCTGCTCTGGGCTCTGCCCTCAGCCCTCTGTGTGCCACACACTGCCTGTGGAGGAGCTGGGAATCAGACTGGAAGGAGAATTTTGGGAATGACAGGAGGAAAGTATCTCCAGGAATTCATCAACCTTTCAGTGTCACTACTTGTTTGGGTAACTCCAGAGCCACCATCAGAGGAGCTGAGCTTTGCTCTCTGGGCCAGGGACAGGAGCCAGGGAAGGGCTGGAGCTGGGCCAGGGCAGGCTCAGGCTGCAGAGCAGGGAAAGGTTCTTCCCCCAGAGGGTGCTGGCACTGCCCAGGCTCCCCAGGGAATGGGCACGGCCCCGAGGCTGCCAGAGCTCCAGGAGCCTTTGGCCAGCGCTGCCAGGGATGCCCAGGGTGGGATTGGTGGGGCTCTGGGCAGGGACAGGGGCTGGGCTGGGTGATCCCTTCAGTCCCTTCCAGCTCAGGATATTCTGTGGTGCTCTGATTCTCTGAGTTCATGCAGCACTGGTCGAGTTTCCCATCCCTTTTCAGCAAGCAGAGATCCTGTCCCCCAGCCAGGCAGTGATGTGATCCCAGGCTGTGCTCCTCCCTGGCAGAACTGGGGGAACTGGGGCCACAGGAGACAGGCCAGCTCCCCATCCTCTGGAAAAGGCACATGTGCCCTGCTGCCAGCTTGAAGCAGACTCTAATGAAGAAAGAGCCACTGGCAACCAAAGGAGCCCCAGGGAGAGACAAGCCTGGCTGCAGATGAAAGGCTTTTTCCCTTTGAGAGGGATTTCTGAGGGGAGGTCCTTCGTGTTTCCTCCCAGGCAGAGTTGGCACAGGGATATGGAGCCAGACAAGACCCTGACTATCCCGGAGACAGAGAGGAGTTGAGGCTGGAGAACATGTTTTACCAGCAAAGAGTACAAAGCTGTTATCAGTGAGAGCCACCTGTGAAACCTCCCTGCTTAATTTCCATGTAAAAGCAATGCTCTTTGCAAGGAGGTGTGGGGAGAAGATGCTGGCACAGAGCTGCAGGCACAGCACAGGGCGAGTCCCTGTCCCTGCTGGGCAGGAGAGGGCTGGCTCAGCTCTGCTTTTGGACAGATCCCTGCAGCTGGCAGGGCCCAGAGACAGCCACCATGAGGGAGGAATCACGGTCACCTCTGCAGGGTGGAGGGGTCCCCACAGTCCTGGTCTATGGGTGGTCATTGCCCCTTACTCATTAAGGGTGGAGAGCACCAGATGTGTTTGGAAGTGGGACAGGAGAGGGGACACCACTGTGTCACTCTAGGGCACAGCTGAGGAGGAGAAAGGCCCATTAAAACCCCAAAGCAGCATCCCTGCCATAAGCAGGAGCACAGGTCCCTCCCTCCCAGGGAAAACAAAACACAACAGCAGTGATGTTTCCACAAGGCATCAGGAATGTCTTACCCTGGCTGCCACGTCCATGCCATGGTCCCCCACTGCCCTGCGAGGAGGGAGAAGATCAGTCAGCACTGAACTTAGCCTGCCACTTGTCACCTGGCACCTGCTCTCCTCTCTGCAGAGCCAAAGGCTTCTGGTGGGAGAAGGGGAAGGGGCAGCACAACATTATCCAGACTGCTCCACTCCTGCATGGGCCAGACTGCAGCTGTGGGAAGGCTGTGTGATACGGGAGGGACTTCACAAATGCAGATTCCCGGGTGGCTGTTATTAGTGAGAATTAAAAGCCACAATAGAACTGTTCTTTCTTGTGGGGAAGTTTGCATGACTAAAAGAGACTTCTCTCTCTAAATAAAGTGATGAAAGACTATTTTATAGATGATGAACTGGCCTAAGGTTCCAAGTTTTGTATCTAAACGTTGTTAGTAAGAGAGAAAAGAAGCTGTTGGGGGTGAGGGGAGTGTTTTCAAAGTTTTATTCTAATTATTAATTTTTTCTCTCTTGTAGTTTTGCTAATAAGCCTGTCTTTATACCCTTTTAAGTTTTGAGCCTGCATTGCTTTTCTCCTAATCCTGTCTCACAGCAGAAAAAGAGTAAATAATTCTACTGAGCACCCAAACCACTGCACTAAATTAGTGCCGAAATCCAGAAAACAGAAAT
This sequence comes from Sylvia atricapilla, assembly GCF_009819655.1. Lineage (NCBI taxonomy): Eukaryota > Metazoa > Chordata > Aves > Passeriformes > Sylviidae > Sylvia > Sylvia atricapilla. The sequence goes on along the minus strand of NC_089158.1, from coordinate 2,768,522 downwards.
AGGCAAACTTGAAACCACGACAACCCTACAGGCCAGAGAGGCTTCCCTGATACAGGAGCCAGACCCCAGAACAGGGAGCTCCATGGACAGTCTGGGGGTCCCCACCCTCCCAGGGGCCTGTCAGCACCCCCAGGGGCTCTGAGCTGACAGAACGCCCCAAAAGCTCCCCAGGCACATGTTGGAACCCCGGGCACTGAGAATTCCAGACTTTCTGTGCTGACAGGCACTGACCTCCAAGAAAACACTGCATTCACCTGAGGCCTTGGGAAAGGCTTCCAAAATTGAGTGACGGCACTGGGATTGTGGGTGTGGAGTTTGAATAAAAATATGTGATACCACATGGGGAAAAACTTAGAGTTTAAGGTTTAAAATATAGTAATATTTATAAAGCAAGATGGAGGATTTAGGGCATTGGCTAAATCCTCCATTCACCTCTTTTGTGGATCTGGGTGGTATTTTGTAATTGGATAGAAAAGTCCGCATTTTGGGCCATGGGTGATTGGTTATTGGGTTAAAAGTAAAAATGATGTAGGTGTCATTTCATAACTGGACAGTTTGTTCTTAAAAGGCCTTATAGGGGATAGAGATGGAGCCATTTTTTACTTTGTTAGCCAGAACTCACAGCTTGTGAGACTGTAACATAGCTAAGAATTAATAAACACCTGAGTCCGAACACAAACACCATCTCTCGGGCACTCAATGCTGACTCCAGCAGAAAAGAAGATAAACCCCCATATTTCATGGTTCCCCGTGTGAGGATTGACCTCAGGAGCTCCAGAGGCACGTACCCTGCTGAGCTGACCAGGGTCTCCCCGAGCTGGGAGCTGGTGATCCAGCGGGTCTCGTCCACCGTGGTGCGGGCGTGGGGCAGGCGCCCGATGTCCTTCACGGTCATGATGAGGTGGCGCGAGGACTTGAGCAGCTTCACGGCCTCGTCGTGGGGGATGCTCAGGAAGCTCCGGCCGTTCACCTCCAGGATCTGGTCTCCCACCTGTGGAACCAGGATGGACTAAGCCTGTGTCTTGGGGTGCAATATGTAACCAAAAATGCGTGTTCTATTTGCCATCTGTTGAAACCGGTTGAGGAGGCGTTTTCTTTATCTCTTGTATAACCCATTCCTCCTAACTCTGGGGAGAAGGGGGTGGGTGTCTTCTGTTAATGGGCCAGCTGCTCACAACAGGGGGGGCAGTGTCACCCTGATTGTTCAGCCTTCTGACGTTGACATTTTCTACTGGAGCTTTCTCACGCATTAGAATATAAACAAAGAGTGATGTTCTGTAGATCATGCATTCCTTCCCAAGGGGAAAGACAAATTGATAAGCTTCTAAGTTGACCAGTGGGGTCAGAGAGGTGCTAACCTCATACCCCAATCCCTGATCAAACTCAAAAGACTATACAAGTCAAAATCCCAAAAATAAACTTCCTTCTTTCTCGTTTTCACAACCTGATGGGCGGGTGTAGTTTTTTCATGTCCATCTGGTGATAGGGCAGTGTTCTTTATCTGGTCCAGGACCTATCCCTCATCACTCTGGGGGGATATCTGCTGTTAAACCAGCTGGGGCAGGGCTCTTTATCCCTTCCAGGACCCATCCTCCCTCCAGGGGTATCTGCTGTTCATGGGCCATCCAGGCTCACTGCAGGGCTGAGACAATTCCAGCATCCCATGGGGAGAGGCTCCACCCAGGGGGAGGAGCCCAGCATTCCCACCTGGATCAGCCCTGGGATTCAGAACAGCACAGCCTGTCTGCACTGGATTCCCAGAGGGAGACCAGACCCAGCTCAGCACCACTGGGCCCTTCTCCAGGATCATCTCTGCTCCCACAGAACCACAGATGCCACTGCAGGAGGATTTATTTGGACTGTTCTCAATACCCTGACCAACAGGGGGTCAAGTTGTATTCTGACAGTGTCAGAAGTTTGTAGGTTTTTTGAGGGTTTTTTTTTTGTTTGCTTTTTTGTACTACTAACTTTGTAATTTTAATACTCCCAGTAAAGAACTGTTATTCCTATTCCTATATCTTTGCTTGAAAGCCTTTTAATAATTTGGAGGGAGAGGATTTCCATTCTCCATTCCAAGGGAAGCTCCAGCTTTCCCTGGCAGACACCTGTTTTTCCAAATGAAGCCAGCCTGGCAAGCCCTTGGGGCTTTCCTGTTGGGAGTGACACTTCCCTGTCCCAGCAGGGAGGTGCTGCCCAGTCTAACCCTGCTCCAGATTAGAGACACAGCAATTGGAGGGACCAGGGAAAAGGCTGCTGGATGGAGACCCATCCCTCAATCTGGCAGCCAGTGAGGACCAGCCTGTGGAGCCTGGAGGGGCCTGTTCAGGATCCCAACTCAGACTGATCTGCCCAGTCTCCTCCATCAACCAGACCAACCCCAAAGAACATCAAGGCCTCCAGCCCATCCCTGCTGCTGCTCTGGGAGGCCAGAAACCATCTGTGGAAGCCCCAAACCTCAGATCTCTGCATGCAGCAGGGAGGGTCTCACCACAGCCTCCAGCACCCTGTAAACTGCAGCATCTGGAACAGCTGCATTCCATCTCTCCTCTGCTGTTTCCTCCCCAGCTGCTCCTAAGAGATTTCATTTTGTGAGCAAGGCCTTGGCTGGAACCAGGAGCTTCCCAGAGAGCCTGGCCTTGTTTGAGACACAGCACCCATCTGGTGTCCCACCCTTCATCCCACGTCCTCTTCCTCTGTGCTCCCAGGGCTGCTCCACATCACAATTCACCTGACACACCCCGCTTTTGAAACTGCCCTTTCCACTCTTTGCTTAACCATGGCTCTCAGCTCAGCTCCACCAAAACACACCGAGGCACCCACAAGCAAAGATTCTCCATTACAGGGGTGATTTGCTTATTGCAGCACCGACTCAAAAGGATGGACAGTATGGATTTTCTGCTCTGCCCGGCCAGCAAGGAAACAAGAGAAAAGCTCCAGAGAAGTGAAACAAAAATGATCAGTATCAGATGAAGGTGCCTGTGAAAGGACAGATGGAAGAGATTAGGGCTGTTAAATTTAGAGAGGAGATCATGTGGAGGGGCTGGATGGAGCTACACAAAATAATGCTGGCAATAATGAGAAGCCAGAGAAGGGCTCCTGTTTGCCCTTCCCTCTGCTCTGAGGACAGAGGAGGCACAGAGGGGCTGGAAGGATGCTTGGAGTGGTGCTGAGGGGAAACAGCACCTGGAGCAAGAGCACCATGGAATCATTTGGGTTGGAAAAGGCCTTTATGATCATTGAGTCCAGATGCAGCAGAGTTCAGCTCCACATTCAGCTCCATCCAGGGACCTGAGTGGATTTGCCTCATTCTCCATCATAAAGTTCAATGGTTTGTGTTGGAAGTGACCTAAAACATCCCAGAAGTGTGAAGGGAGGATCCCAGGGGAAGGCAAACGACACAAACCACCACGTTCCCAGCCACGGGGCTGCACAAACATCTCGGGTTCCCCTCGAGCTCTGTCAGCTTTAAAGCCACTCTCACAAAATTGCTGACTGCCAGCGTTAACAGGGGAGGGGAATTATGCCAGGGCCCAAAGTGCCAAGAGAAACACCCACTCAGGTGCACAAATATCATCTCCCAGGTCTTTCTGATCCACCAGGCAGCCCCCAGGAGTGGGTCTCGGTGTTCACATGAGGAGTACAGAGTTCACTGCAGCACCAAAACAATGAAAATCCAAATTTGATTAGCCTGTTTTATTGCAATTGCGAATCTTTAATAGTTTACCATAGCAGGGATTAAATTTTCATGATTTTTTTGGTTCAGGACAGTTACACAGGTTTACTAATCTTTCTTTAATTTCTCCTTTTAAGGGTGAACCAAGAGCAGCCTGGCACACTCTCGTCACATCAGGGAGACCAGAGGGGCCCTGGATTTTTTGCTAATTAACATAGATAACAATTGTATTTTTGCCCCCAAAGTGAAGGACAAGTGGGAAAGTAACCAAAAAAAAAACCTGCCAAGATGCAAAAGAACCATCCACTAAAAACAAAAGCTGACCCTGAGAGATGATTTGCTGTACCCACAGCTCCAAACTGGCACAGAATAAAAGAAGTAATAATAAGACATAAAAAAAAGAAAGTTATAATAAAACACAGGAAAATGATTGCCCTGGATATTTCAGGAACTACTTTTCAGTTGTGCTCAGTTAATGGTGGGTGGATAGCCAGGATGTGCTGAATGCTTGAACACCTCTGAAAATGTGGATTATTCTCATTTCCTAGGGAAAATGTAGCCTGAAATGCAGGGGCTGAACACGACATGCAAAAAGTGACAGACCATGACAAGAAGAGAGCTTGGAAATAACACCCTGATGACAGCCCTGGTTCTTTCTCCTTCTGGAGACAGAGGGGAAGGGGAGGTGCAGACAAAAGAAACTTAATGGGCTTCAGACAAGGGTTCTGAGGACCTAAAGTCTCTTAAAAATAATCAGAATTGGCTCTGGGAGAAATTCAATCACAGACAGAAAAATAGGCACGAGATTTTAAATATGAGTTAAAGGTTAAATGACACCAAACTGAGCTGAGAATTACAGGGCCAGGGGATGCCAAATGGGTTGGCACTGGCACCAGTCCTGTTTAATGCCACTGAAGTGCCAGCACAGAGGCTAAATGACACTGGAGATACCACTGAAGTAGATGGAGCCTCTCTCCAGCACAAATAATTACCAAAAGCCCTTCAGAAATTAAAGATAGGGGCAGGAGAATGTATGATCAATTAGGAATTGACCAAATTAAGGCTCTCAGTAAACAAGGAAGTGCTCAGCTTCTCCAGGAGGGAAACAGGACAGGGCACACAATTTGTGTCCAACAGAGCCTGAGGGAAGGACCCAGATCTGGGAGCAGGACAGGGCATGAGGCTGAAAATGGGTCCCTTCCCCAAACAGTGCACAAAGAGCAGGAACAACACAGACACAGGAGACGAAAGCCCAGGGAGGGAAGGGGCTCTCTGGGGGTGGCAGTGGTTGTGGCAGTGACGGGGACACGTTTTTGGTGACCTCCCAGGAGAGGAAATTTCTGTCCCCATCAAGGTGACACCACTGGAAGGATCAGGAGAAACGTTTCATCTTGGGTACCACAACCACGAACCTCCCGAGTGACTTTCTCACTCTGCAGCTCATTCCCAAACTCTGAGGGAGCCACAAGGCTTTTGCTTCATCTTCTCCAGGATATTTCTCTATATCCAGACCTCATGGCTCAGTGCAGCTTTCAAGGGCTGGCTTTGGGATGAGGGGTTTGAGGGCACCCCCAGGGAATTTGAAGAGGACACCAAATTGTGTCCAGGGCAGGGAATGGAGCTGGGAAGGGGCTGGAGCCCCAGGAGAGGCTGAGGGAGCTGGAAAGGGGCTGAGCTGGAGAAAAGGAGGCTCAGGGGGGACCTTGTGGCTCTGCACAAGTCCCTGACAGGAGGGGACAGCCGGGGGGGTCGGGCTCTGCTCCCAGGGAACAGAGACAGGAGGAGAGGGAACAGCCTCAGGCTGAGCCAGGGGAGGTTTAGACTGGATATTATGGAAAAAAAGGAAAACGTGTCCAGCACAGGCTACTTAGGGCAGTGTTGGTGATTCCACCCCTGGAGGGATTTAAAATCCCTGTGGATGTGGCACCTGGGGACATGGGGCAGTGGTGGCCTTGGCAGTGCTGGAGGAATGGGCACGATGATCTTGGAGATCTTCTTCAGCTTAAATTACTCTTTGTTCTGTGACAGCCACTGCTGATGTAAAATCATTCAGCCCTTCCTATTTCCAGCCTGCCTTTCCCTCTCCTCTCATATCTGGATAAAAATGGATCGTGGCAGCCCTTTTCACCCCAGCCCTCATTCTGGGAACTCAATATTGAGTTGTTTGCTCAAAGCAAGCCCCCTGGAATCCGCTATTTCTGCTCTAAAGGTCAAGGAGAAAAAAACCAAAAATGGTTTAAGGAGGAAAAAGAACCCCAATCCTGACAAAATACAGCAGCAGGAAAAATGAGCAAGGAAGAAATGAGGGCCAGCAGAGCCAGGAGCAGCACCAGGAGCTCAGCTCGTGCCGCTGGGAACGTCACGAAGGAGGCAAGAAGGACAGAAGCTGAAAGCAAACAAGGCTGACTCACCTCCCTCCTCTGCAGCCCTCCAAACCCCCACTTTTCCACCCTCAGAACTTCCTCACAGGCAGCAGATTTGAAGACATGCCCGAGGAACACATTGTCAGAAGTTTCATGAATGAATAAACATCAAGAAGGCCAAGGCCAAGACGATGAATATTTAGTTATTGACTGACTGCAGGGATCCAGCCTGGTTTCTGCTGGAATTCTGCCTGCTGAGGGAGCAGAACAGCAGCACCTGGACCAGCACCAGCAGGGCTGGAGCTCCTCTGGGACCCTCAGCTCAGGACCTTGGTCCCTGTTTCTGGAGCTGGCAAAAGTTTCTGGGCCTCAAAGAAACTTCCTTGGTTTTGCCTGGCTTTCAAATACCTTTTGTTTGCCCTTCGATCAAAATTTAAGGGAAGTGCAAAACATGATTTATTTATTTAAGTTATTATCAAAAGAGTCCAAAATTCTGATTTGGTGCCAGAGATGCAAGGAGGTAAAAATGAAATGTCAGGGAAAATTACAGATTGGTTTGGGTTGGAAAGGACCTTAGAACCCATCCAGTGCCACCCCTGCCATGGCAGGGACACCTCCCACTGTCCCAGGTCACTCCCATCCCCAGTGTCCAGCCTGGCCTTGGGCACTGCCAGGGATCCAGGGGCAGCCACAGCTGCTCTGGGCACCTTGTGCCAGCCCTGCCCACCCTCACAGGGAAGGATTTCTGCCTTTTTCTCTCATCTAAACATCACCTGAGAATCAGCTCAGTTCTGGTAACAAACTCAGTGAAAGCAGCAAACTCCACAGAAGGATCCACTCCTGGCAAGGCAGCAGGAACCCTCCCATCAACACAGCCAGCTTGTGGTGAGCCCACACCGAGCAAACCCACAATGTTTCCATTTCACAGAGCAATGAATTACCTGGAAATCACATTTATCCACCAGTTCTTGCCTCTTTGTGCATCACATCCCTTCCAGCACCACCTGGAGCAGCAATCTACACCCAGCCATGTCTAACAGCAGGAGATAAAAGGCCTTTTTTACCCCTAAACCTCCAGGCAGCACTGAATTTACAGCCCACAGCACACACAAATCAGCGTGGGAAGCGCCTGGGAGGATCTGAAATCACACCCAGCCTGACATCCAGCACAGCACCAGCCTGCTGGACACACACATCACAGCCTGGAGAGCTGAGCAGCCAGGGGGAAACATCCAGAGTCAACGAGCAGAGGCTTGGGTGTGCAGGACCTGTGGGGACAGGGCACTGCTCTGGTTATCTCCTGCCATTCCAAGCAGCCACGGGATGAGGATGGAGGGATTCAGTTGGTGTTCTGCTGTTGGGACTGGCCCTGTGACATCTCCTCTGCTGAGCTCACTGCTGGGGAGATGGCAAAGAAAGAAAAGCACTGATTTTCCCCGTGCAGCAAAAGCAGGGATTTGGAGCAGCACAGGATCAAACAGAAAAAAAAGCCACCAAGGAAAACAATGCAGCTTGTTCTTTCTTATCCTGTGTTTAAACTTTCAGGCTTCTGATGTTTAGGAGATGGATCCTGGCACAGGGGACAAAGTGTCAGCAAGGTCACCCATGGCAGCTCCAGCCAGTTCCTCCCTTTCCAAACACAAATTGTCCTGGGCTTTTTCTTGTCCCTGCCTTGCAATCCTGTGCCCTCTGGCTGAGGAAGCCACCAACAGCCCTGGGACACAGCTGGGGACCCAGGCAGGGCTGTGGGCAGAGGGGCCAGCCCAGAGGAGCATCCTGCAGAGGGTCCCAGCAGCACTTCTGCAGCCTGAAAAGCACTGTGCCATCTCTGGGCTGATCCTACAGCTCCCTGCCCACGCCCCAGGGATCCCCTCATGGGCCAGGGTCCATTTCCCTGCTTAGGACCTGAGAGAGACTGAACCTTGGATCGATCCAAACCTCCAAGTGCAGCATTTGTATTCTGTGGCACAAAGGGAGACAGGAGCCTGCAGTGCTCAGAGCAGCTCAGCAGTGGCTGCATAAAAGTCTAAAAAGTCCTAAAAGTCTCCATGGCTACAAAGGGAACTTTAGGGACCTCAGTGGCACAACAATTTGAGGGACAGGATCATGTGTCTCCACCACAGTGTCCCCAGCTCGTGCTGCCAGCTTTGACAATTGAAGTGACTTTATGGGGCCACTGAGCAAAGCCAAGGGCTGACCAAGGGGAAATCACAGAATCCTTTAGGGGGAAAACATCTTCAGGATCAGTGAGTCCAAGAAATGCCTCAGTGCACAGACAAAGAGGGGATCAGAGGAAATCACCCCTCACCCTCAGCAGCCCAGGGGACTGAGAGGACATTTCAGGGTTTACCATGCATCAGATCTCATCTGACATAAGGAACAGGGAATAACTGACCCTCAGAGCCCGAGGGATTGCACTGGAGGAAGCAGTGATTTGGTGTCATCACAGGGAATTGGGTCATTTAGAGGGAAAAACACACCAGAAAAGAAACTGTGACGGAGGTAAAACGATCCAGCCTGAGGAGTCTGAGTGCCAAACGTGGCCCATTTCTGCCTGGCACAGACACACATCCAGTTGTTCCCTTTCCACCCTACTCCACTGGTGAACACACAGAGCTTTAACCCAAATGTCCCTCCCAGGGTGAGCTGTGACCCTGGTGCTCAGGGAAGGGAACACCCTGGGATCTGCAGGGGCTGGATGGGAGGTGATGTCTGTGCAGGGGGAGTGAAATGAAAATGTCCCTTCACAGCAGCTCTGCAGCCAGCTCTGCCCAGGGCAGCCTCAGAAGGGCCCAGAGCATCCCTCAGGAGCCTGTCTGAGTGTGGATGCAGCCAAGGTCACTGAGCCATCCTGCTGATGGATCAGCCCTGCTCTACTGATGCCTAATGATTTTTGTTCTTTCCTTTTCTATATTTTTTCTCTTTTCTTTCCTACTTTTTTTTCTATTTTCTGTATTTTTTTGTATTTTCTTTTCTTTATTTTTATATTTTTGTTTCCTTTCTGTATTCTTTACACATCTTTTGGAGTTCTGTAACCTCTTGTTGCATTCCTACTTAGTTTCCCCAGTACTTTTCCCTGCCCTGATAGGCAGAAGGACGAAATATTTTCCAAAGCCCCTATCCCATCTTGGCTCTCCCTGGGAACCAAGGCCCAAAAGCAGCTCTTTGAGACCCATTTTCATCAATAAAGTTCAGTTCCATCTGAGGGGGGCAGATTTAAAAGGGGCTTTAACTGGGGAGGGGGAAATTGCATCACCACTGATTGGTGATTGTTGTCAATTATGCTAATTTGCTAAACTCATAAAAATGTGTTCACCCCACGGGGGAGCTTTTGTGGGCATTTTCCATATTTGCCCCGGAGGTCTCCAATAAAGACCAGCTTTTATATCACCTCCTATGGTAACATGATCTCAAAAGTGTGTTTTGTTCCTAGGCTCTCAAGGCAGCACTGTCCCCAAACAGGGAGCCCTGGGCACAGCACTGCCTCCAAACCCAGCAGTGAGAGAGGCAGGAAAGAGGGCACGGGATGGTTAATGGAAAACTCTGCCCTGCCAGCCCAGGGAGTGGTGCCTTGGAGTGTCCACCTGGAACAGGGCAGATCGAGGGAATAAAAGTAGGGTTTTATCAAAGGCCTCCAATAGCTCCACCTTGGGCAGTCAAAAGCCTCCCAGAGGCTGTGCTCAAGATGGACAGTGGGGTTTTTCAGACAGAAATAAGTTTGGTCCATTTATGTATCAGGAGTTAATTATCCAATTACAGCTTCGGGTAATGAAGTCATTCATCCCCAGTTTGCTCCCTCCATCCCCAGTTCACTTCTGTTTAAACTTTTCAGGGCTGAGGCAGGAGGATGTCCTTGGTCCTCAGGCCCAGAGGGATTGTTGTGTCTGACCAGAACGTGGAGACAGTAACTAACACTTTATATGGAGTTTAGAGTTACACACTAATGCATACGGGATTGGAAAAACAGAAAGGCTAAAATCTTAAGGCATCAGGTGAGAGGGACTTTCTAACTGCAGGAGCTGATTTATCTGGAGAAGAGAGAACTGAGAGGGGATCCCATGAATCCATATCAACAACTCCAAGGGCTGGCAGAGGATGGTGCCAGACTCTGCTCAGTGACAGGACAAAGAGCAATGGCCATAAACTAAAACAAAACAAGTTCCACCTCAACATGAGGAAGAAATTCTTTCCCTGAGGGTGGCAGAGCTCTGAACAGCTGCCCAGGGGTGGTGTGGGGTGTCCCTCTCTGGAGACATCCCAAACCCACCTGGACAATCCCTGTGTCACCTCCCACCCTCCCTGGGACCCCTCTCACCTTCAGGCCAGTGCTCTCAGCCTCGGAGCCCTTGTCCACACCCGTGATGTAGATGCCCAGGGAATACTCTGCCCCTCCTCGGATCATGAGGCCCAGGGATTTCCCTTCATTCAGGACCAGATTCACCTGCAGAGGAATAGGAGGAGACGTTTATTGGGTGTCCAAGTGCTGCCCAAACCAGAGGTGGGACACAGGCACAGAGGTGCTCCCCTGTCGTGTCCCTGGGCTGGACAGCAGCTCCTGTGGGATGGAGGAGGCAGTGGGAGCACCAGGAGGAAAAGCTCTGCAGGCTGAGAGGTTCAGCTACATGAGGGGCAGCACATGTGGGTGGATTTTCAGCCACAAATCAGCTGATCCACAGCAGCTTTCCACTCTCAAAATCCTTTTTCAAAATCCACTCTCTCCACTCTAAAATCCCTTTACAGGTGCGTCCCTGGGGTAGAGACCGAGAGCATCCCCCAAAACTCCATGAAGACCAGTGGGGTGCTCCCAGCACTGGCTGTGAATTCCCCCTCTGGCATTCCTGCCCTGTGCAAGGGAATGAGCCCAGCTCCAGCCCTGTGCCCTGTGCAGGGCCACCCCAGGACAAACCCCACAGACAAACCCCAGATAATCATCCACGTGCCTGATTATCTCCAATTAACAACGCCAGGAGAACCCTCCCATAGACCCAGCCCATACTGCAGGAGACATTTCCTATATCCCACAACCTGCCAGGCAGCACCTGGATGGGTGTTCTCCTCACCAAACACTGACTTGCAAACCCAGCTTCCTTCATCCACCAGCCTTCATCCACCCTCTCCTCCTCCTCACAGGGCCTGACGATATTTGGATGTTCAGGGGGGAGCTGGAGTGCATGAGCAATCGTGTGCTCAGCTCCCTCGAGGACTCTCCATTTAAAATGGCCTTTGTTCCCTCGCTGCATGACACTTTCTAAATGAATAACTCCGGCGTTATTTTTTTGCTTTGCTCCCAAGTTTTGAGTCACTTCTGGAGAAAAGCAGACAGCAGGAATAAAAACAAATGAGAAAAGCCAAAATTTGTTTCACACTGATAGAAACAACCAGAAACAAGCTGTTTGTGAAGGGCTTCTATATTTAAACCCCTTCTCTGCAGTCAAACCAAAATCTTGCACATTTACCTGGATGGAAAAATAATTCCCAGCTTCAAGTCAGTAATTAATCCATCTTTCTAGAGGACACAGTGTCACAGAGGGAATTCAGGCCAGTCTTAGAGTGGCTGGTATTGAAAACCCATTTTCTGTCTTAGTGATACAAACACAGAAATCAGCAGCAGGACACAAATCCACCGAAGGCTCCAAATTTTGGATTTAGAGAAATGGATGCGAAGCCGGAATGAGAACTGTGAGACATCAACTACCTGTACCAGCATCCTTCTCTGAAAAACCTGATGTTCCCTGGGTCTCCTTTCCCTGCTCTGAAGGGCAGAAAGTGCTGGAAACAATTTTAACATTGAAGGATTATAAAGGAATTACAGAGACCTTCGTGCTTCAGGCTGCAGAGACGAGCTGGGCACTGAACCACCCAAAGGAGCAGCTGCCTGTCACATCCAAGGGCAGTTTGGTTTTCTCTTCACAGGGAAACCTTGCTCTGCACCACACAACACTTCACTGAGTGTTGTTGATAATTAGAAAAATATTCAACTTTTCTGAAGTGCTTTTATTTCCCAGTCTGTCTGATGGCATTTAGGATTTCCCTGCTGCAAGTTTTTCACCCCACCGTGGCTCTGCCTCTCAAAAAATTCCCCAGTTTGGGGGAAGTAAAAGTAGGAGAAATGCAGCAAAGTGCCTGGAATGACAGCTCAGGCCGGAATAGACTGGGAATGACAAAATTCCCTCTCCAAATCCCTGAATGACATTTCCATGTGCCGGGGTTGGCACCAGGAGGGGCAGTTCTGCATGCAGACATTTCCATTTCCCTTTAACACTATCCTGGTAAGGTGAGAAGCTGCTCCCCCCACACGGGAGTAAGAGATACCCCCTGTCCCTCTGCTCCTGAGGTGCTGCCACGTGAGCTGCTCTGTTCACCCCTGCACTGGGCAAACCTGCGCTTCCAGAGGCAGGAAAAGCCTTGGGCACTGAAATCCTGGAGCCACCAAAACCAGCAAAGCTGAGCTGTGTGGGAAAAGCTCAGCTCTCCTGGAAAAGCCACGGCTGCTGGCAGCCCAGCAAGTTGGGCTGCTGAGGGCTTAATTGCATCTCTTAATCAGCTAATAGCTCCAGCTCCCTGAATGAAGCCTGCAGCAGGAACTGCCGGGAACAGCGTGGCAGAGCCCTGGGAACTGGGAGGGAGAATCCAGGGAACACCCAGGGAACATCCAGCTCATGGACACAGTGCAGGTTCTGGGAATGACTGGGAAGAGTGCTGGCAGGCAGGGTCAGTGGGGTCAGCCTGGGCAGGGCAGGTGATGTCTTTTGAGGCTACCTAAAGACAGAGGGCAGACAGAATTCAGGGAATAAAAAGCAGGGAAAGTTATTGAAAGGCCTTCAGATATGTTTTGGGCAGACCAAGTCCCCCAGGGGCTACACCCAAAATGCATGGCAGGTCACAAGTTTTCACACTTTTATTAGTTTGAGCCATTTGCAGATTTGGGTTAATCTTCCAATTCCACCTTCAGGTAATGAAGTCACTTACCCCCAGTTTGCTGCCCCCAGCTCACTTTAGTTTCCATCTCTCAGCCTGAGGCAGTGAGGGGCCCTTGATCCCCAGGCCTGGAGAGGAATTGTTGTGTCTGCCCAAAGTGGGGCAGCAGCAGCTCACACCGTGTGTGGGGTTCAGAATTTTACACTAAAGAACTGCAGGGTTACAAATACATGAAATATATAAAAGCCGGAATCCTGAGGCATCACAGGAGCAATGCAGGGATAAGCTGATTGCCAGGATGAAGCAAAGGCTGAGCCAAGGGCTCAGGGATCACAGGAGATAATTTGCACTCTCCTTCCCAAGGGTCTCTGTCTCCAGTGATGGGCCCAGCACAGGGGTGGTGACAGGAGTGGTGGCCCTGCCATGGTGGCTGTCCCTGGCACAGCATTGTCACACTCCTGCCAGCCTGGCCCCACACCCCACACATGGCTCTGGGGTGACACTGAAGCACAAGCCCAGCTGTGTCCAGGGAGGAGCCAAACCTGTGACCAGGCTGATGTTCCCAGAGGACAGTGGTGATCCAGGACCCTCAGCACAGCATTCCCTGGGCCAAGCCCTTCTGCTTGGGCTCTTCCTCTCAGGCTGGCACACCACACTCTGGCTGGCAGTGCCAAGGCTTGACCCTGTGAGGGCATTTTAGTTCCATTTCCACTTTATGCTTCTCCTCTCAGCCCTGGCTGGAATTCCCTCAGGGTGAGAAGCTGTAACATCCCTCAGGGAGAGCTGGGATCACTCTGAGCTCCTAAATCCAGACTGTGCTGACATCATCCTAAAGCAGGCAGTAAACAAGGGCAGCTGTCCTGTGGAGGAAACTGAGGACATCACACATTATAGAATGGGTTGGAAAGAACCTTAAAACTCAGCCAGTGCCACCCCTGCCCTGTGCAGGGACACCTCCCACTGTCCCAGGTCACTCCAATCCCCAGTGTCCAGCCTGGCCTTGGGCACTGCCAGGGATCCAGGGGCAGCCACAGCTGCTCTGGGCACCCTGTGCCAGCCCTGCCCACCCTGCCAGAAAAGGATTTCTTCCCAGTATCCCATCTAACTCTAGCATCCTTCAGCTTAAAGCTCTTCCCTGTGTCCTGTCCCTCCATGCCCTTGTCCCCAGTCCCCCTACAACTCTCCTGGAGCCCCTTTAGGTCCTGGAGGCACAGTGACATCCAGGCAAGGTCACCATGGCATTCCCAGAGCACCGTCACTGCCCACCTCCCTCCCCGTGCCATCCCACAGGGAACTCCTGCGTGCATCACACACAAACATTTGGGAGTCCAAGGTCACAGTTTTAATTTCTGTTTCAAGGCTGAAGCATCTGCCCTGTGCTGTAGCAGGAAATGAAGGGAAATAAACGCCACCATCAGCGAGGCGCTCGCTCCGAGCTCATTCCCGCACCGCCTTTCTCCTGTCTGCCTTCATGGAATTACCAGTGACAGATTCAATCCTGCCATTAGGAAAAGGCCTTTCAGGCAGGAATTAGCCTGCCCCAGCACGGCTCAGCACACAGCTTGTGGCTGAGGAGGTTTCAGCCATGCTGGCAGCTATTTCCAGGCCATTACTGCTGCCACACGACACAAATAACGCCTCTGGGGGCTCACGGGGCTCATCCTCCCCCTTCCCAAGGAAACCCCACAGTTTGTGTCTAGACATCCTGCACACAGCGAGTGTGGGGAGGCAGAGCTGCCTCACAGCCACTGACTGACTCCTGGGGGGGCTCAAGGCCATCAGAGCTGTCCCAAGGTCACCCCCTGCCCAGGGCAGCTCCCTATGGCCACGCCAGGACTTGGGCTGCCACCCAATACCCAGCTCTGGGGACAGCTCCCAGGGCTGAGAGGTGACACCAGAGCACAGGGACAGTGACCAAACCATGTCCTCTGCCCATCCCAAACTTCAGCCCTTGGAGCAGGGCTTGGCTCACACACCAGCTGCCACCTTTGGGTGCTTTTTCTGCTTAAAGCACCTAAAATCACCAAGAGGTGGAGCTGCTGCCCCCCAGGGTGGGCTGGGGTGGGACACAAAGGGCAGTTTTGGGTAAACCAGCTGGGACAGAGGTACAGAATGCCCCAGGCAGAAGGATGACTCCTGGAAGCACTGAAGGCCAGGCTGGATGTGGCTCAGGGCAGGCTGATGGAGCTGAAGATGTCCCTACTCACTGCAGGGGCTGGGATTAAATGGGATTTAAAGGTCCTTTCCGACCCAAATCATCCCATGCCTTTAATCCCCAGGACTCCGGTGCACCAGTGGCTCACATCCCATATTCCAGTCCCACTGGGAACTAAACCAGCCCTCCAGGAGCCTGGATATCCTTAAAGCTGTAAACAAAATCAAACCCCAGCAAGGTCAGAGCGAGCAAACAGTGAGAGACGTGGGGAGCTGGATCATTCACACTGTAAATGTCATTACAAACTAATAGCAAGAAATCCTTCCTTCCCTCTCCTGCATCTCTTATCCTTCATGCTCAAGTAGTCACCAGCAGTGTCTCAAACATTTAAGCCACGCAATATTAGCACAGATATTTTATTTTTTTTAAATAATAATTACTGCTGCTTTTGGGCTCCAGAGCTGCCTGAAGCTGAGGAGATGTTCCCATTCTCTTTATTATGTTTTCTTTCTTGTGCTGCACCAAAAGCTTGCAGGAATAAGCAGCTCCCCTGGCAATAAGCACATTAAGGCACCAATTCAGCTGATGGAATGGTGCTTCTCAGAGAACTCGCAACCCAGCACTGCCAGAGTGCTTTGCACACTTCATCTTCCTCCCAGCTCAGCAGCACCTCCGAGTTTTCACTGTCTAAGGGTTCCCAAAGTGCTTTTAATGAAATAAGCTGTCAACCCCAGAAGTCCATCAATGACAATTCACAGCACAAATGGCTCTTGCTGCTGCTGTGACAAATCCAGGAGACTCGAAGCCGGGACAGACAATAAAAATCCAAGCGCTCTGAGGCAGAAGGTGAGCAGGGGAAGCAGGTCCCAGCTTTGCAGCAGGCAGTGACATCCTGGGACAGGGATGGGGTCTGTCACTGCTGTTCCGTCTGGCCTGGCTGCAGCAGCATTTCCCAGAGCTTTGCACTACTGCAAATCCTTTCTTTCACACTTCCTGACCGCTGGTGACTCCACCTGCTCTGGTGAGACACTGGACTCCCCAGTTACAACTACAGGAAAACGCTACATTTGGGAAATACAGCCCCTGCCACACTCAGCACAGCCATGGAGAACAAGGATCTCTACAACACCTTCAACAATCAGAGGCTGAACCTGCCAGCAGCTCCTTCAGCCCAACACCCCCTCAATCCTCACCTCCCTTCTCCAGTGCCAGCACTTGTGCTAGGTCAGGTCTACAGGGAAAACCTGGCCCAGGTGTGAGCACCCTCAGCTCACCAGAACAGCCTCTGACCCGAGCTCAGGGCAGGCTGGGTTCTGCCTGGAAGGGGATGGGGAAAGCCAAGCCAGCTGCCAAATCCCAATCCCCAAAGGCTTTCAGTGGGGATTCCTCCACAGCTGGAGTGAAGGAATCCCAGTGTCCAGAGGAGAATGTGGCCAAAGCCACAGGCTGGGAACGCTGCCTCTGGAGCTGAACACACTGCCCAAAGCCACGAGGTCAGACAGAGCCCAACCACCCTGTTCCACACCTCAGCCCACTGGGAGGATCCCACAGATCCCTGCATGGATCAGTTACACCATCACATACCTCCCGGTGGTGGTTTCCATTTCCAGCCTTTGGATAACAAATCCTTCTACCTCGGGATAATCAACTCGTTAAACTCGGTGACAAAGCCATCCTTCCAGGCATGCAGGTGACAAAGCCATCCTTCCAGGCACATGCCAGAGGAAGAGGCAGCCAGACAGAGATATTTCCATTGCCTGAAGAATGCCAGGTGCCTCCAGCAGCCTTGAATTTCACCTTGGGAAAGCTGGAAACATCCCTTTGACTCCAGAGCTGGGGCAGTGGATTTGCTCACTGTGTTCCATCGTTCCAGCCTCCTGCTGCAGGGCTGGAGCTGCTTTGGTGTGCTCCCCAATCCTTGCCTACCTGAAACCTTTGCCACATCCTTTCCAGGACACTCAGATCGATTAGAAATAGGAGAGAGTGGGATTAAAAAAATAAAAAAAAAAATAACCAACTAATTCTCCCCTCAGAATGTAAAACCACCCCCAAATCAAACAGGCCTCGGTGCCTGTCAGTTCTAGTTGACTGGGCTGAATTAACCAGGGATGTGATGCATTTATTTGCATTTTTGTGAAGAGAATAACCCCACTTTTAGCAGTTAATTATAGATCTGTAGCTACCTATAGATGTACACATACAAATAAAAAGGGAGAAAACTGGAGGCAGGTTGTTCCCCTGTTCTGGGACACGTTTTCACCCCTCCATGTGCTCAGTAATTCAGGCCACAGCAACTCAGCTCATCCGTCCCCTGCAGCCTGTGTGCAGAAAATGTCACACCAAATAGCCCCTGTCCAACAGCAGGCAGGGCAGCCTCTGCTGGATCAGCCTGGATCAGGGGGAATTGCTTCCACCAGCAGCTGGCACAGCAAGACACCTCTGGCTGTGGAGGTGTCTGGGCAGCCTGGAGCATTTCAGAGTGGCAGCAGCCAGTAATTTTCTTTTTTTCTGCTCTTACAAACGGGAAATCAGGAGTGGAGGCTGCAGCAAAGTGCATTCCAGGTCTTGTGCACTTAAAGCAGAGACCAATGTCCCTGCTGGTGGGTCACCAAGGAGTGGGGCCAGGAGAAGGCTGAACACTCCCACTCCATCCCATCTCCATCACTGAGAGCTTCAGCCTCCTGCAGTTGCCAAGGATTCTTCCAGGTGAACAGAGGGTCTCCAGCCCCTGCCCTGAGATCAGAGAGATCCAGAGGAGGCCCCAGGGGGATCAGAGGGATGGAGCAGCTCTGCTGGGAGGAAAGGCTGGGAGAGCTGGGAGTGTTCACCTGGAGAGGAGAAGCTTTGGGTGAGCTCAGGGTGACCTTGCAGGGCTTGAAGGAGCCTGACAGGAAACATGGAGAGTGACAACTTACAGGGGTCTGGAGTGCCAGGAAAAAAGGGGGATTGGATTCCCACTGCCAGAGGGCAGGGCTGGGTGGGAGATTGGGCAGGAATTGTTCCCTGGCAGGGTGGGCAGGGCTGGCACAGGGTGCCCAGAGCAGCTGTGGCTGCCCCTGGATCCCTGGCAGTGCCCAAGGCCAGGCTGGACATTGGGGCTGGAGCAGCCTGGGACAGTGAGCAGCAGGACAGCCTGTCCCTGCCATGGCAGAGGTGGCACTGGATGAGCTTTAAGGTCCTTTCCAACCCAAACCAGTCTGGGATTCTCAGAAGACACCAAAGGGCTGCCTGACTGTGTGGAGCAGCACCAAGGAAGGGAAGGACACAAGGTCAGATTTTGGAACACCAGGGACACACCCAGGGCTGGCACATCTTCCCAAGGCTCTGCAAGTGGCCAGGACCACACAAGGCTGAGGCAGGGGACACACAGCTCCAAGTTTCTGAGCATTTCATGTCCACACACAGCCAGGACTGAAGGGATGACATGCCCAGAGCTGCTGCTGCTCTGTCAAGGTGACACTGGGTGGCAGGGGGTGGGGGACACCAGCCAGCAGAGCCTGCTTTTCTCCTCTCCTTAAAATAAAAATAATAGGCCCTTCTCCCTTGTGGCCCACATGAATATTTCATCACCAAACTGCCTCATCCTGTATTAGATTTTTCTCTCCCTCTGGCTGAGATGGGAAGCTCACAGACCCTTCCACAGCGTTTCCAGGAGCTGAGGACATTTTGGGCACAGACAGAGTGACATCAGGATAAAAGGATGGAAAGAGTCAAGGCTCCAAGCAATTCTGTGTCTTTGGGAAGGCAGTGCTGACTCCTAGGACAGTATTTGATATTCCATGGGTGGCAATGAGGAAACACCACGTCCTGCTTCTATGGGATGAGGTTCCCTGTCCATCAGTCCCTCCAGGGGCACCTGAGCCCTGTGACTCTGCAGTGACACCTCTGCAGACCTGCCTGGCCAGGGAGTGTGAGGGAGAGGAGACATCAAATCCCCGAGATCAGATATTGCAGCTCCAGCACCCCGTGTGGCTTCCCTTACACCAAGGGCTGCTTTAAAGGAGGGCAGCTCACAGCAAGAGAGCAGGGCTGGAAATTCCATGTGCTGATGGTTTCCTTCTGTCAGAGGCTCAGGATCCAGGCCCAGCACTGGCCACGCTCCCCTGGTGGCACTACAGAAGCCATTCCCTTCCCTGCTCCTTTCTCCCTCACCAGGGTTTGCACTCAGGCCCCTCCTGGCTCAGGCTGCCTCTCCCCAAATGGAAAATAATCTGATTTATTTCAGAGCATTTGGAGAAGAGAAGAACTGGGGGGATATTTATTTTTTCCTAAGACAGAACTGCCAAGAGACCCAAAAAAGCCTCACAGAACACCTGAGGGAAGATCTGAACTGCAGAAGGAAGGGCAGGAGTGCACTCTGAGATCCAGCCCTCCACACCCACAGGTGACACACATTAGAAAAGACCTTAAAGCTCATCCAGTGCCACCCCTGCCACGGCAGGGACACCTCCCACTGTCCCAGGTCACTCCAATCCCCAATGTCCAGCCTGGCCTTGGGCACTGCCAGGGATCCAGGGGCAGCCACAGCTGCTCTGGGCACCCTGTGCCAGCCCTGCCCACCCTGCCAGGGAACAATTCCTGCCCAGTCTCCCATCCAGCCCTGCCCTCTGGCAGTGGGAGCCATTCCCTGTGTCCTGTCCCTCCAGCCCTTGTCCCCAGTCCCTCTGCAGCTCTCCTGGAGCCCCTTTAGGCCCTGGCAGGGCTCTGAGCTCTCCCTGGAGCTTTCCTGTCTCCAGACTGATGTCAGAGGTGACATGGTAACACGGATGTCAGTGCCTCAATGTCCAGCCAAACAACCTCCTGCTGGGAAAAGCCTTAAAACCCACTCCAGCTTTGGGGGCTGCTCCTGGTAGGACCTTTCCTGCCAGAGCAGACTGGACAATCCCTCCCCTCCAGCCCAGCTCCTCCCTGTGCCCAACAGGAACAAAGCCAACCCATCCCATCCTCCAGGGCTGCTGGGGGCAGATGGGAGAAGGCTCCAGCCCAAGGGAGGAAAGCAGGATGCTGAAGGAGGATCACACAGGTGACAATCCCAGGGGCACACAGGGCTGGGACCTGCACGGGAAGAGGCCCCCAGGGCTGTGTCTGCTCCCCCTTTGCTCACCTTCTTCTCATCCCCCTCCTGCAGGAGCTGGAGGTGGCTCCTCTTCTCGCTGTCCCTGCGCAGGGAGCTGTTCTGGTGGTGGGGCAGCCCCGTGGGGGGGGACACGCTGCGGCCCTGGGGGTCCACCCAGGTGTAGATGTGGTTGGTGACATAACCCCCCGGGATGCGCCCCACCGAGTGCACCGACAGGTTCAGCTTCTTGCAGCCCTTCAGCACCTGCAAGAGAAGCCAAGGACGAGGGGTTAGTGCCCACAGGGCTTGAGGCAGACACAGCTTTGCACTTCTGGAGGGTAGAGACCTCCAGCTCCTCTGCAGGCATCGAGTGAAGGATGGAGCTGCACAAAAAGCTGGTGGGAAAAGCTGGGATTTTGCGGTTCTCTCCAGAGTTAAGACAAAGCTGCTGAGAAAACACAGAGAAAACCTTTCCCATCAGCCAGTGAAGGAGCAGAGTGAAGCCAAGTGGGGAGGTGAGGTGGGCAGAGCCATGCCCACGGTGGGCTGAATCCAGGACTGAGCAGCTTCTGCAGCTCTGGAGAGGAGTCAGCAGGACAGGGAGCAGAGCTGGAGGAGAGCAGCACTGATCCTCACCCAAAGTCCTCTCCAGCTCTCACAGAGCCTCTCTAGGCTCCATGAAAGTGCTCCAAGATGTCCCTGGAGCTTTGTCCCCTCCAGGCTGAACAGAGATATCAGCTCTCAGTGACAGTGCTGGCAGCAAACAAACCCAGTGTGGGAAAAGCCTTAACTCAGCCCCAGCTCTGCCCCCACAGCTCCAACCTCTGCCACTGGAAACGCTCCTGATGCCTCCAGGGAACATTGACAGCACTCCCAGAAATTCAGCCACCGAGTTACCAGCTGCCTGCCCCAGCACAAGCAGTCAATTAATGAGTGGAATAATTACTAAATGCATTTACACACTTAAACCAGCAGGCACAGAGATGACCTTGGGGGCCAGAGGAGGTGATTTGCACTCGCTCCTCTGCCCCTCCAGCTTCCACTATGAGAAGCTGACACAGGAAACTTCAATTAACATGGAGGAGTTCTCCCTGGGGACAGCTGTAAGTGCTGATCCCTCCAGAGGCCTCAGGAACATCAGCACTGCAGATCTGCTCTCAGAAAGGAGGTGTTTGGGTTTTTTTTTTCCTATGTATACATCATTTTGATGAGCTGCTCCTGCAAGGTCTCATGAGCAGAGAAGCTGCTGAGCAAAGCTTGTGGCTGGGAAGAACTAAAACCAGCAGCTCCTCAGTAAAGAGTAAAACTGTCAGTAATAGGGGGCTGGCTGGATCCCAGCCCTGACCTGGCAGCACTCCTGTCCTTCTCCATCAGAGCCACCGAGGATCCAGCTCAAAGCCCAGCTCAGCATCTCGAGCACACAGAACACCTTGGCTGCAAACTTGTCACATGCTCCCAAGGTCACCGTGTGCTGGAGGGCTGGCACAGGGACTGCAGAACCTGTCCCCATCGGGACACCCAGAGAGCACTTCACACCCCTGGGCTGCTCACCAGCTCCAGCCCCTGCTCCTGCAGCTCCCCAGGCCCTCAAACACATCCCTGCTGGATCTCCTCCTCTCCTCCCTCCCAGCTGGTGCTCACCACGCTCCATCCTGTCCGGGTCTCTGTGGGGTGATGGCGCTCTGAGCTCCAGGGCACCACTCTCCCACGGGCACTGTGACTGTGCCAGGCTTCAGGGCACAGAGCAGCTTCCTGAGCCAAAGCTGCCACACGGCCAGGATGGGCTGAGCTCCGTGGAAATCAGTGAGCTGGGGTGGCAGGGACCTACCCCAGACACACCAGGGCAAGGTGTCCCTGTCAGATGGGGTGCAGGACCCGCTGAAATGCTCTTTTTTCATTCAAACTAGAGCCATCTCTATAAAACCTCTTCTGAGTCTTCAAAGCATCACTGTACTCCTGTGCCTGTGTCCAGTTCTGGGCTCCTCACAACAAGAAAGACATTGAGGGGCTGGAGAGTGTCCAGGGAATGGAGCTGGGAAGGGTCTGGAGCCCCAGGAGAGGCTGAGGGAGCTGGAAAGGGGCTGAGCTGGAGAAAAGGAGGCTCAGGGGGGACCTTGTGTCTCTGCACAAGTCCCTGACAGGAGGGGACAGCCGGGGGGGTCGGGCTCTGCTCCCAGGGAACAGGGACAGGAGGAGAGGGAACAGCCTCAGGCTGGGCCAGGGGAGGCTCAGGGGGGACAGCAGCAGGAATTTCCCCATGGAAAGGATGATTAAAGATTGAAACTGCCCAGAGAGTTTGGAGTGCCCATCTCTGGAGCTGTTTAGGGAAAGACTGGACATGACACAGGGATCCTCTTCCTTCCCCTTCCTCAGAGAATCCATCCTGGCAGGGAGGACAGGGACAAAGAAAACCCTCTGGGGTTTGTACCACACAGGAGACACAAGAGCAGGGACCAGGCAGGGGTTCATGTTGGACACCCTGGAGTGTCACAGCTGCCCTGGGGACAGGGCAGGGGTGGCTGATGAAGCCTGGCAGAGCCATTTAGCCTCAGTCAAATGTCCTGCCCCGGCAGGGCAGCACAGCAGCAGAGCTGCTCTCTGGAGGCACAGGGAAAGCAGCAGGGATGAGAGGCCAGAGATTTACACCAGGATTTTTATGTCCCTCGGCAGGTCCCTTGACAGGGCCACCAGGAGCAGAGATCTGGGCTCAGGGAGATGTTTTATGCATGAAGGTGACAGCAGAGAGCCCGAGGGGAGGGGAGCAGCTGGAGGTTCCCTGGCAGTTTCCATCCAAGAGGGGCCACGGGAGTGAACAGACGCTGGGAGTGCCCAGCAGGACATTGCTGGTGACAGTGTCTCCCAGACAGGCAGCACTCAGCAGGCTGCTGACACTCTGGGCAGTCCTTTAGACATTCACTGAGGTGTATCCTGTACTCAGTTCCCTGTCCAGCACAGTTTCCTTCCCAAAAACCCCTCCCTGGTCGTGCCCAGGGCAGGGCGGGAAGAGGAGCCCATCAGAGATTCTCCCTCACTCAGGAGCCTTTCAGGACACACTTTTGGACCAGGCCATCTGCTGACCTGCTCCTTTTGGGGATCCTCTGGGTGATCACAGGTGGAGGAGGACAGTGACACGCACAAAATATTTTTAAGGGACTTTTAGAGGGACTGTGTAGTAATAGGACAAGGAGAAATGGCTTCATGCTGAGGAATGGTAGAATTAGATTGGATATTGGGAAGAAACTCTTCCCTGTGAGAGGTACAAACCCCTTCCCCAACCTGGTGACCACTAAAGTCAGCTCTGCTCAAACATCTGAGCTCCCAGGAAGCTTTCTGTTCATCAGGCACCAGCTCTTTCAACTGCAGCTGTGAGAGGAGATGAGAGGGGAGCAGTTTCCCTGGGATAACAGCACAGCACAGGGACAGGAGCTGGCACACATCTACAGAACCTTTGTGCAGCCACACTCTGAACCAGACTTTAACAAAGCACTTGGCACCAGCAGCTGCAGAGTGACGAGGCACCAGGTGAGCCAAGTGGGAGAAGCTTCCACCTGCATCCAAACCAGGACAGAATCCAGCAGCAGCTGCTGTGCTGAGCTCCAGGAGAACAGTTTCCATCCATCTCCCTGCAGAGAGAGGAGTTCTGCACTTCCCCTCTGTTTTGGGTTTTTGCTCCCTGCCCCCCAAGGTTTTACCAAGGCCAGCCTCAGCCCTGCGTGTCCCTGTGTGCAGGGAGGGCCCAGGCTCTGCTCCAGCAGTGGGGCAAGAGGAATGGGCAGGAACTGACACCCAGGAATTGCACCTGAACGTGAGGAAGAACTTCTTCCCTGTGCAGTGACCGGGCCCTGGGACAGGAGCCCAAAGAAGTTTCCCTACTGTGTCCTCCTCCCTCGGGAGCCTTTATCCTGCTGCTCTGTGCCCAGCTGCTGCTCAGGCTTCGAGCTCTTCACTGTCCCCAGCCACAGTGCCACCAGGCTGGCACAGCCCTCCAATGTCAGTTTTCTGCCAGCCCTGCTTATAGAGGCACCACAGCAGGAATGGGCCAGAGGCTGCCCACACAGACAGCACAGATCATCTCAGCTCCCTGGGACATGAGAAGCTTTTCAGGAGAGTTCTTATCATAGAATTCCAGAATCATTGTGGTTGGAAAAGACCTCCCAGAGGTGATCCCCACCTTGTCCCCAACCCAGAGCCCTGAGTGTCATATCCAACCCCCACCTTGGGCACCTCCAGGGATGGGCACTCCAAACCTCCCTGGGCAGCCCCTGCCGATGTTTTATCACCCTTTCCATGGGGAAATTCCTGCTGCTGTCCCCCCTGAGCCTCCTCTGGCCCAGCCTGAGGCCGTTCCCTCTCCTCCTGTCCCTGTTCTCTGGGAGCAGAGCCCGACCCCCCCGGCTGTCCCCTCCTGTCAGGGACCTGTGCAGAGCCACAAGGTCCCCCCTGAGCCTCCTTTTCTCCAGGCTCAGCCCCTTTCCAGCTCCCTAGCCTCTCCTGGGGCTCCAGCTCCATTCCCTGCCCTGGAATTGCTCCAGCCCCTCAAAGTCCTTCCCAAATTGACAGGCCCAGAACTGACACAGGATTTGGGGTGGCCCCAGCAGTGCCCAGCACCAGGGGACATCACAAAGGACAGGCTCTGGGTGGGAATTGTACGGGAGAAAACTTTGTCCTCCCAGGCACACAAAGCCCTGTGTGCACTGACTGCAGAGCTACCCCCAAAGCCACTGCAGAACTCATCCTGCGGGTTTTTAGGGCACCTGAACCTCGCCCAGCCAGCCCTAAATAACAAATTCCACCTCCTTAATGCCCTGTGTGCAATCAGACCATGCAGGCTGCCTCTCCATCTCCTTTCTCAAGCCATTCCAGGGATTTGCTGCCTGTTGTTCCGTGCTGCTGGGTTTTGCTCAGATAAGATTTGGCTTTGCCCCATCTCTGATGAGTTTGAGGACCAGGGGGTGGGAGGTTTAGGGCTGGCACCACACAGCGTGCAAGCTCACCTGCCAGCAGCCCAGCTTAAAGAAATCATTTATGTGAATCTGGGAATTAGTGCCAAAACCTTTAGCAGAGAAACAGTCACCAACTGCCCAGAAATGTCATCAGAAGCAGCAAGTACCAGAGAGATGGGCAGATTGATTCCATGAGGCCACTGATCCCCTACCAACACTCTATTTAATTATCTGTCAAACCCTCCGAGAGGGAAGGAGATCGTTTAAAATGATCAAAAAACAGGAAACACATATCCCATGTGCCACAATTACCTTTAAAAAAAAAAAACAAAAAAACCCAGAAAACCCAAACAGCTCCCAGGACATCATGTCCTTTCCTAGGATCCAGAGGGGCAGCTGAAACCCTGCCAGTCTCATATCACTGAGGGCTTTCCTCTCCCACCATCACCATTTCCTCCCCTCATATTCCCCATTTCCCAACAGCCCTGAGAGGCTGCGTCAAAACATCTCCAAAAATGCCCCCAGAAGGAGCACAGACGCCAGAAATCAAGGGCCATCAATCCCCAGGACCCTTCTGGCAGCCTGTGGCAGGGACACAGCCCCCTCACATCCCCCTAATGAAAGGAGCACTGGGCTCCTGTGGAGGCTGGAGTGGGAAGATCCCAGTAGGACACCGGGAGCATTAACCACGAGCCATCCTCCCCCTCACCACAGCCTCGAGCTGCTTTTCCTCCCGGCAGGAACAGCCTCACTGGAGCTGCTTTGGCTCTGGGATAATGGGCACGGGATAATGGGCACTGCTCAGCTGGTGAGCTCCAAAGGTCAGTGCAGAGGTTATCAATCAGCAAAACACCGGGAATTTGGCAGCACGTCCCCCCCAATAAAAAGTCAGGCACAGGCTCAGAAATAAAGCTGCAAAGGGAAAGAAATGCTGAGATGCCACAGGAGGGAGGCAGAGGCAGCTTTTACAGCACCTTCTGTAGGCGCCGTGCAGGGAGATATTGGAGAAGTTTATCCAGCCACTATTCCCTGCTCCATCCCAGGGTGTTCCTGCTGGACTCGGGTGGGATTCCGCTTGTGGGAGCAGATGGACTGAGCAGGAGAATCCTGCTGTGAGCAGGAACGGAGCAGCTCCCTGTGGCTGCTGGGGAGGGGAAGGGGCTGCAGGGACAGGAGCTTTTACAGGACAAGGATTGAGCTACACCAGCTCAAAGGCTCCTGTGCCCAGACAGCACAGCAGGCACAGCTCCTCCTGCCCCCACAACGTTTGCTGCAGGGATCAGCCGCAGGCAGCAGGGATAAAGGGCTATTGCAGCTCCCACTGCACACCTGGTTAAGGCCAGATCTGCCAGGTGAAGCAAGGAGAGGCTGTCCCCTGCCCCAGACTGCAGTTGGAAATAAGGTATTTTGGAACAAGTGCTGCCCAGGGAAGCTGTGGCTGCCCCTGGATCCCTGGCAGTGCCCAAGGCCAGGCTGGACAGGGCTTGGAGCAGCCTGGGACAGTGGAAGTGTCCCTGCCCATGGAACTGGATGAGCTTTAAGGTCCCTTCCACCCCAAACCAGTCTGGGATTCCCTGATTTTAAATCTATCCCACCCCTGTGCTGCCTGGCAAAGCTCAGGGAGCCTGGAATGCTCTGACAAAGAGCTCAGCCCTGAGCGGGACTGGAGAGAAATGGAATGGGGAAAAGGTGACCCAGAGGCAGGAGGGCACAGCGGGACACAGAAGAGAAGCACAGATGGAGGGACAGCAGCGCAGGGGACACGGGGGTGACACGGGGGTGACACGGGGGTGACACAGGATCCCTGCAGGAGCACAAACGGGACTTGCAGGAGGCACAGTCCAGCCTCTCTCCCCCCTCCCAAGGCAAAGGACAGCAGTTGGGCATTCAAGCAGCGGCACTTATGCAAATCAATGCAAATCGATGTATAATTATGGTGATTGCACACATTCAGCCCCAAGGCATCGGGAAGCCCATGTCCCTCTCACCGGGAAAGGTCAAGTGAAATCTAAGCTCCAGCACCTTCTCCCTCCGAGGGTTGACACCTCCCCATCCCACCCTCCAGCTCCCACCAGCCCTCCAGCTGCTCCTGCCCAGTGCAGCCCCAGACAATTCTAAAAAGAGCAGAAAACGCCACAAAACTGTGGAAACAAAGCAAAACCAAAGCTATTTGGGTGCTTTCAGGGCAGGGAGGAGGCATAAGGGAAATGTAGATTAAAGCCCTTTCCTCCTGCCTCCTCGGGTCTTCTGCTCCACACCACGCAATGCAGAAAGGAGCGATGTGAAGCACCGCCAAGGCCATATTGTCTAAGCTTAATTCCTTGGGGGAAAAACTTTGGAAGAATCAATGTGGGGAAGCGAGGAAGCTGCTGGATGAAGCACTGAGGGCTGCCTCAGAGCCTGCACAGAGCAGAGCTCCTCCAGCCTCCCCTCCCGAGGGGCTCCGAGGCGATTCCTGAGCGCAGGACCACAGCTCCTCCAGGACTCTGTACTCACCAAGCACTCGTGACAAGGACAACTCACAGAGCCCGAGGTAAATCACAGCAGCAGATGCTTTGTCACTTTAACTGAGGGCATCTAGAGCTGAATAATTTTCCGTGGCATTGAGGAAAAGTGTCAAGAAAATCCATCCTCTTGCCTGAGGACACGGGAGCTGGGTAAAGGGTATTTTAATTCACCAGTTCTGACGCTTTTGTTTTCTTGCAACGGCCACCAGAAGGAAATAAGATTTTTCTCCTCCAGGTTATCTTATCAATTTCTCTGCTGAGGCAAAACTGTTTATTTACGAGGAGCCCGCTAAATAGCACGGATGCTGCCAGAACTGCAGGATGCCCTGACAATGCTAACCCTGATGAACAAGGCAGTCCCGGTGCCAAGTCCTATCATCCTTGCATTATGAGGAGAGGAGAGATTAAGGCCCTCGTTCCAATCTTTTGCATCAGTATAAAGTCATTTGATTTCATTAGGGCTGATTGTGGTTTGCTGGTGAAATGAAGGGAAACGGATGACTGAGGAACTTGCCCACGGAGGGAAAGCAGTGGCACAGCAGCAAACACAACCGACTCCTAACGCAGGTGGAGCAGCCACAGCCACGCTCCCACAGCCCCCGGCTGCGAGTGCAGCTTCACCCCAGGCCGAGTGGAATTCTTTTGGAGCTCAGAGGAGCTCAGCAGCGACAGGAGACCGTGGGCACCTCCGAGTGAGCCTCAGCGCTCAAACCTGCTCCAGCACAGGTCCCCACCTGCCTCTGGATGCAGGAGCAGCCCTTCCTCATGCATGCTCTGCCACTGCCATCAGCCCTGCCCCTCGAGGAGCTTTACATGTCATTTGAAATGCAGATGCCGCCAAGCTCATGAGTGACCATTTCCCCTCCTCCTTTTTCCCACACTGAGATCCTGGTGCCTTTTTACACTTTCCACCCTCTCCCTTCAAGCCCAGCTGAGGACAGCAATGGAAAGTGGCTGCAGGACAGAAGGGCACAGCCCTGCCCCTGGCATCGCACAGCACCCGCCTTCCAAGCTGTGAGCGCTTTTTTTGGAGTGCAGGTTTGGGGTTTTTGTTTCTAAGCAGATCCAGCGATGAAGGAAGGAAGCGATTACCACTCTAACTGTTGGGGTGGATGCCACTCACATCCTCCTTCTCCACGCTCCAGCTCCCCGAGCTCCCTTGGGAAGGGAGGAAGTTTCAAGCCTCTTTCTTTAGCGCCTTTTAAAAGCACAGAGCCGGCGAAAAGCACGCAGCAGTTAAAAGAACACGGCTGACATCCTCACAGGATCAGGGATGGATGGACTGCCTTCACCCCTCTGCCATCCCAGCCTGGCTCTGGCTGATCATCCGCAGCTCCCAGGCACTTGGAAGGGTCAGAACCCAACCAAACCAAGCTGCACTCATTGCTCTGAGCCGTGCCTACAGTGCTGTGGTAATTAAATGAGCAGTGTCAAGCCATGGTAATCAATTAATTGGGCATCACATAAAACCATGACATGAAATTTGCTTTATTGTAAGCCAGCTGGAAAGAAAAATGGCTCTAAATATGTTTTTGAGGCTCAGGGCTGCACATCTCTGCTGTCATTTCTCAGAGGTCTTTTAGCAATCCCACTCCTCGGGTCCTTTCTTATGAAATATTACAGTCCCTGAAGAGATCACCTTGTTTGCCAGCATGAAAACCCACAGTAATAGGACACAAAAAGGAATTTTAATCTCCTTTTGATTATTTTTAAATGCCTACTTGACACTTCCTTCAGGGGATGGAAAGGCTGGGGGGGAGTGAAAAGCTCTGCTGGGACAGAGAATGGTGGTGGCTGGGGATGAGATCCCCTCTGTCCCAGGCTGGGGTGGGATGTGACACCCCTGAAGCAGTCCCCTTCCCTGACAGGTCAGGGAGGGGATGATGTCCCCTGGACAGGGACACACAGGACAGGCTGGCAGTGCCACATCCTGGACCCCTCTGCCTCATCCCAAGCTTTCCCCCAGCCCCCTCCAGCCCCTCTCCACAGATGAAAAACCCCAGGCAGGGCACTTGAACTACCCCAGGTCCTTCAGAATAAACTCAATTCCAGCCCACTGACTTTGGCAAAGCCAACACAGATTTACACCAACACCAAAGAATCAAACTCCCCAAGCCCAGCACATCCAAATTAGGGGAGTTTTGGTGATTTTGGTGAAGCTGATCCCGATTTGCCCAGCTGTCAGCAGGGTCAGTGCTTGAACCAGTGCAGCTCTTTGAGGCTGGTAGAGCTCATTAAGCCAAATCCTAAATCAGGAATTTTCCCACCATTTGCTTTCTCTCGTGCCCTCCCTCTAGAAATGTACTTTTACTCAAAGGACATCAAAACCTACAGCAAAGCAAGAGAAGAAAGGGGTGGAGGAGAAAGGAGTGTGAATTTAATGCCAACCCCGGAGCATTGGGGAAACACCTCCCTGGGTAACATCTTGATGGTCTGAAGCCACAAACACCTTGATTTTAAGTCCAGTGGATAAAATATGACAGCTTATCAATACAAACTTTCAGCACAACTGCTAAAAAATAGCAGTAAATGTTAAAATGTAGCAGAGTATGCACCATAAATAGTACAATAAATATATATAGTGCATAGACATAATATAATGCCCTAAATAGCAAGGCTGATAAAAGTCAAGTGAGCTCTAAATGTGTGACAGACAACACAAACTTCTCCACTTACCCCATAATTCAAATGCTGGTGATCTTTAGCTAAAGTGCACTCTTGAATGCTGCAATGACGGGAGCTGTAATTGTAATGGAGTCATTTAATTTGGATTTGGATGAAACAGCCGA
This sequence comes from Sylvia atricapilla, assembly GCF_009819655.1. NCBI lineage: Eukaryota > Metazoa > Chordata > Aves > Passeriformes > Sylviidae > Sylvia > Sylvia atricapilla. The sequence goes on along the minus strand of NC_089158.1, from coordinate 2,738,118 downwards.
GCGTGGAGCAGACAAGGCATAAAACTCCCGTGCTCATGTAAAGGTTAAGGAGCTGGTCCTTAAGGGGATTGATCTGGAGTGCTGAGGTAATCCTGTGGTTGAAGTCAGAATGCCACTTTTTATCTAATTTACACTGAACCATCTGCAAACACCAGTGTGCACTGTCTCAGGCCAGCACTGAGTTTTGAGCTGGGACATCACGGGTCACTCAGCCCCGTGTTGTGGCAGTTGTCATCTGCTGCCACGAATCACTTCGGGAGCATCACTGAGTGATGTGTGAAAATTCCAGGAGTGACCAGAACTTGCTGCTGCCCCACAGCCAGCACCTGTCTCCTCTTTGAGAGAAGGGATGAGAGCAGCTGGGCTGCTCCTGCACGGCCAGACACGCACGGCAAGGCAGCAGAGCTACCACGAGCTGTAAGAGGAACGCCGTGGCTGCCGTGGGAATGCTCATCCAGGGCTGCACAAACCAAGCCAGACACTGCATTTATCCCCTGCTCTGCACGAGCAGCTGCCACAGCCGCAGCCGGGCACCCCGAGCACCCCGGCGGGCACCCAGCGGGTCTGTGGCTCGGGAGGTTTGTCACTCTCAGCCCTGGGAGCGTTCCCGAGCCCTGCACTCGGCCCCAGAAGGAGCTGTGACAGCTCGTGTCAGCACAGCACGCCGTGGCTGTGATGGAGAGCAGGGCTGCCCCGGCCAGACAGCTCCTTGCTGCAGGACAGCGCCAGGGAGGCGCAGCCGGAGCCGGAGCATCGCTGCCCGCGCACGGGCGGCAGCGGAGCTTTGATCAGACACGTTCTGGCCGCGGGAGCTCGGCACTGCCTCTCCTCTGAAGCAGCAGACAGTGAGTGAGTGTCTGAGAGATCAGCTACACAGCCAGGGGCTCGTGTTTGCAAAGTCTCTCTCTCCCCTCAGCTCTCTCTCTGTCTATTTGATCCCAAATACAGTGTGCACCAATCCCAGGACCAAACCCAGCTCTGGTTTATCACAGAATATCCTGAGCTGGAAGGCACCACAGGGACCATCGAGTCCAACCCTTAAGTGAAGAGCCAATAACGGGATCAAGTCCCCAGTCGTAGGGTTATGAGCACGAAGCTCTGACCAACCGAGCTGGTGTTTCCCTCTCCACTGACCCACTGCAGGGCAGACCAAGAGCCACCAGTGAGGAGGGCAGGACACAGCGAGGTTTGCTCTGCCTCAGGACACGCACCACAGCCAGAGAGAGGCCTTTGCAGAGCTGTCAGTGCACCCAGCCCGAGCCCCACAGCCCGGGCTTCAAGGGGAAGCAGAAAGCACAAAACGAAGGCACCCGTCACCATCTCTTGTCCCTGCAAGCTCTGACACTCTGAACGACACCCAAAACATTGGGCTGAGACATTGCTACCTTAAACCTTCAAATGCTGCCCTTGGGCATTGCTGAACGCCATCTCTTCATTTCCCCTCTTCTCAAATGCAGCATTTCAGGGCAAATTAACACTTGGTTATTTTAGAATCTCCCAAGGATTTATTAGAGCCGAACTGTAAATCACTCTGCCACTCTTCCCGAGCAAAACGTTTCCACAAAGAGAAACACAAAGGGTCATAAAACCCCTTCCCAGATGTGAAAAAAACCCAGGAGCTCAAGGAGATGCCAGCACAGGGCAAGTGATGAATTTGTTGTTGAAAGAAGTTCAGCTCACAAGGAGACAATTTCTAAGCTGCTTTTTCCTATCAGGATTGTATTAACAAAATATAGCTCTTGGCAAGCCACGTCCTCCAGGAATTATTTCTGTGCAGGAAGCACTTAGTTTCACTCAAAATTAATAATGTCTAAAAGGCATCAATTACATTATATTAGAGAACAAACAGAAGGTGATGTGAATTACCCAGCAGAGTGGGATGAATTGGGGATGAAGCCATGGAGCAGAGCATCCCTGACACCTGGTTCCTCTCCATTCCAATGCCATAACCAAAATATGTGGGGGCTGCAATCTCCAAGGCATGAAATTGCAGACTAACAACTGAAAGCTCACTCTGCTGTTGTCCTATCATTGGGAACAAGAGAAAAAGAATTCCTACGAACCTTCCCTCTGCTCTCAGGATTACCAGGGACTCATTTCCAGCCTGGAAGTCGTGCCCTTGCCCAGGGCACTGTTTTAAAGCCGGGGCAGGGAATGCACAGGTCGGCAGGGAATAAGTGTTCAAAGCTGGGCATGATTAATGTGCTGTCAGAGGAACGCTCCACATGGAACAGGCTCCCAACAGAACCACTTTAGCTTATTATGGAAAAATTAAAGCACAAACAGCTGGGAAACAGCCTTGTCACGCCAGAGACCAGCGCTCCATACGCTGCCGACAAATTGCTGCTGTAAAAGTCGATTCTCCAGCTCGATAGGTTTGTGCCTCGGGAACGCTCCGAGCGGAGCCCACCAAGCCACAGGGTCAGCTCTGGAGACGGTTCGGGACACTCAGACCTGGATTTGCCTCAGAACCCCGCATTTCAAGTGAAAATCTCACAGTTTATAGAGTTCTCCCCGCCCTTGGTAAAGCTTTTATCGATAGCCCCGTGCTGTTAGGGGCTAACAGGTCTCCGGGGCACGCGGAGCCGTCCTGGCAGAGCGGGAGCCCCTCAGTTGTGTAACCGTTCTCCTTCTCCCGCGGAACACTCAAAGGGGAATCGGGGATCTGCTCCTGCCTCGGGCACCATGCAGCCTTGGGGGGTGTGTGTGTGTGTGTGTGTGTATCTTTTCGGCTTCTCCGTGCCTCAGTTTCCCCACCTCTGCCAGGAGAAACCCACTAGAGCGGCTGGAGTACATCCCTTAAAAGCCGGCTCCCGCAGATCTCCAGCTTCCACGAGCTCCCCAGGCTGCAGGCGAGCCACGAGCAGCACCGCTGCGCTTTTCAGAGGCGCGACAAAAGCGCAGGACGAGCCTGCGGTGCCCAGAGCCACGCCGGCAGCTCGGTCCCTGCCGTGGGTGGCACCGCTATTGCCACCGCAAACTTTCCGCCGGTGTCGCTCCGTGTCGCCGGCGCGATGCAAACCCGGAGCGGCTCCGCTCCGCCGAGGGCTGCGGGTTCCCGGAGAGCGGCACCGGGGGCTCCGCTCCCACCGGCGGACGGCGATGGAGCCGCGGAGGGATGCGGCCGGACGGGGAGCACGGGGACAAGGACCGGGGAGGGAAGGGAGGAGCGGGGGGACACGGACAGGCAGCGGAGAGGCAGAGCGGGACGGGGCGCGCCGCAGAGCTCGGGACAAGGCGGGATGGAGGAAACATCCCCCGGAGCCCGGCGCGGAGCCGCCTTACCTTGACCGCCTCGGCGTGGGTCACCCTGTCCAGGGACTTGCCGTTGACCCCCAGGATCTGATCGCCGACGCGCAGCCCCTCCCGCTCGGCCAGGGAGCCCGGTTCCACCAGCGACACGTAGATGCCCACGCCGTGCTCGGCTCCGCCGCGGATGCTGAAGCCCAGACCCTCGTGGGCTTTGCTCCGGCGCAGCGTCACCTGCCGCAGCTCGCCCGGGACCACCGGCGGCGGGGCGGGGGGCGGCGGGGGCCGGCCGGGCGGCGGCAGATAGGGCCCCTCGGCCGTGTACTGATCGAAGAGGAGCTGGTCGGAGCGCGGCAGGACGAGGCGCAGCAGCGGCAGCAGCTGCCGGCGGCGGGGCCCGTCGAGGAGGGCGCGCAGGGAGCGCACCAGGTCGCAGACGTTGCGGCGGCCGTGGTAGGCGTTCAGGCAGAGGATGAAGCGCTCCCGCTCCGCCTCGCTCAGCAGCGCCGTGAGCGCCTGGTGCAGCCGCCGCACGTTCGCCGAGAGCGGCCGCGGAGCCGGCCCCGGCGCCGAGCTCAGCGAGCCCGACGAGGAGGAGGAGGAGTGCACGGACACGCCGTCCAGCTCCGCGCTCATCTCCGCGGCACCACGACCGCACGGCGGGCTGCGGCGGCCGGGCAGGAGCGGAGGCAGGCGGGCAGGATCGCGGGCAGGATCGCGGACAGTCGGGCAGGAGCGCAGCCCCCAGGACAGCCCCGCCGCCGCCCGGCCCCGCCGCTCCACCTGGCCGAGCGCTCGCCCGCGGCTCCCCAGGAAGTGACGCGGCCGCCGTTGCCGGGAGACGGGTTATACAGAGCGGCCCCGGCGGCGGGAGCGGACCCCCGCCCCGCCCCAGCGCCCGCCCCCGCGGGACCCGCGATCAGCGCGCCCGCTCCTCGGCGCTCGGCGGCACGGCGCGGCTCTGCCCGCCGCTCGGAGCCGGCTCCGCGCGGGTGGGAGCTGTGCGGGGTGGAAAGTCCTGGCACCCTTCTTCTGCTCTCCCGGGATAGATCGCGTCCATCCCTGAGCTTCCTCGGCTTCCCTCCGTGCCGGCACGGCGGGCCGGCTGGGGATCGGTTTACAGCGGAGAACGGCCTGCCCTGGCGCAGCGAGCCGTCACCTGAGCCGCGGGGCTGTTTTTCCACTGCCCGCCGTGCCAGGTGTGGGATTGTTGTTACCTCCCGGTGCTGGGCACGGTGACTGCTGAGTTACGGTGCTGGGGATGCGCCCGTTCCGCTCGGCACAGGCGTTGTTGTAATCACACCTAAAGGAAATTTGTTACTGACAGGGTGTTGAAGGAATCGATGATTGAGGGAGCAGTTTTTAAAAAGGAGAAATTTAGAGTAGATCTTAGAAAGAAATTGTTTTAAGAATTGAGTGAGGATGGGCAGGCCCTGGCACAGGGTGCCCAGAGCAGCTGTGGCTGCCCCTGGATCCCTGGCAGTGCCCAAGGCCAGGCTGGACATTGGGGCTGGGAGCAGCCTGGGACAGTGGGAGGTGTCCCTGCCATGGCAGGGGTGGGATGAGATGGACTTTAAGGTCCCCTCCAACCCAAACCACTCCGTGATGTCGGGTTTGAAGTCCACCCCAAACTCCCAGCAATTAACTCCTCGTTCAGCAAACACAACCACCACAAGGAAACCCTTCCCGGGAGGGATCCTGGTGGTCCAGATCCGATGATTAAGGAGCTGGCAGGGCCTCAGGCACATGGTATTGCAAACTTGGATAGGTGGGATTCAGGAAAGCACATTCCCACCTGGGATGCTGCTGCACAGGCAGCCACCCTCTTCTCTGCCGCCACACCCATAACTTGTGACCTCAGATTCAAAAGAGATGCATCAGGAATCAGTGCAGAAATCCAGGGACTGCTTTTCTGGTTGCTGGATGAATTATTGCTTACTGTGTGAGGTTTGAGTTTCTTTTTTATCTCTGGAGCACCTGAGCAAAGACCATTTTCCATCTCAGTCATTTGAAATCTTTCTGTCTTTGTTGAAGTACGTTCCATCTGCTCCAGTGGAGGAGGTTTAAACCTAATTCATCAGATGCATCTTGATAGCAGCAGAATTCATTTTGTTCATGGATATGATGGAAGGGCATAAACAGCTGCATTACAAGTAGCTTTACGTATTAAAGCTTTGTTGGAGCTCTCAATGCCTTGTTTAAGACAAAACTAAACAAAGCAGATTGCTAATTGAAATTCGCGTTCGAATTGTGGCTGATAAATAAGCAGATGGAACAGTCAACATTACTGGAAAGAAAAGGGGCAATATAGGACAGAGAAGCGAGTAAAAACAAAAATACGCCTACATCAGCCAAACAAAGTGAGAGAAGGGCAAACAAGGCGCTGCAAGTCTCTGAATTGCACTCAGACACGATGTCAGTGCTCAGTCCCGCTCAGACTCCTCTATTTAAAGCACTGCTGTTCCCACCAGCGCAGCGTCTGAGCTCCCCCAGCCTTTTTTAATCCTACACCAAGACTCCAAATGTGTGAAGATGAGCAGATGCAGTGAGAGCTGCCCCTGCTCTGTGCTAGCTCCAGTCTGGAGCAGCACATCCATCGCTTCCCTCTCCAGCAGAGCACAGCCAGCAGGGCCCTTCGATGGCCAGAGCTGCCCAGGGCTGCCACTTGGTCCCTGATCTTCTCACCACTGCTCCAGAACATCACAAAGTCAGTTTTCCTATCCCAGAACAACTCCAATCCAGTGCTTCCCAGCAGAAACACACAGAGTGGCTGCATTTGGGAATAATTCTGTTTTCCTGCTGTCACTACAGCCCTGCCAGCAGCCACTGCTCATCCTTGGGATGCTCCATCCACAGGACAGCTCTGAGCCTTCCCTTTGGAAGTGATCCCTGCTTTAGTTTCTCCTCAGGGAAGTTTTACATTTAGATTGTTCGCACATTGGCAAGTTGGATCTTTACCATACACTCCAGACAGGACTCCCACTGCTTGTCCTTTGGAGAAGGAAAGGATTGAGGTCTTCTCATGGAGCCTCAGCTTTGAAGTGCATCCATCAGCTGATGGATTTCTGGGCTCTTTGTCCTTTCCACTGCTGTAAACACTAAAGCCAGGCAGTTCAGAGGGAGCAGCACATGGCCTTGGGTCAGAGGGGAAGGACGGGTTCATGCAGCTCTTGAGCTCAGGGGTGTTCCCACACCTGAGCAAAACCTCTCCAAACTTCCTCAGCCCAGGTAATGCTGCTGAGTCAATGTCCCTCACCAGTGTGCAATAGCTGTGTGGGGCTGCAGGGCTCCAAGGGTCTCACTACATCACAGTGGTCCTTTGGGATTTCTTAGGAAGGAATTGTTCCCTCTGAGGGTGGGCAGACCCTGGCACAGGGTGCCCAGAGAAGCTGTGGCTGCCCCTGGATCCCTGGAAGTGTTTTAAATCAGCTTGGACAGGGCTTGGAGCAACCCGGGGTTGTGGCAGCTGTTCCCTGCTGGTGGCAGGGTGGTAGGACAGGGTGACCTTTATGGACCTCCTAACCCAAACCATTGGTGGTGAAACCCCATCCCTGGGGGTGTCCAAGGAAGGCCTGGATGTGGCACTCAGTGCTCTGGGCTGGTGACAAGGTGGAGATCAGTCAAAGGCTGGATCTCGGAGGTCTTTTCCAACCTCAGTGATTCTGTGATCATTTGGGAAGGGAGCTCTGCCAGGGGGGAGTTGGCAGCAAGTGCTCAGGGCAGAGATCAATGCCAGGGACAAACAGCCTCACCTACAAACATCCTCTGGAGACAAGATTCATGAACACTGAGAGTCCACAATAATTCCTGGGACAACTCCTGCCTGAATTGAACCTTTGTTAACTTGGGGGGCTCTCACAGACACTGGTGATGGGAGCTCAGCACCCACTCACAGTGGAGAGCTCCAGAGCAGTTGGGCACTGCTCATTCCCTTACACCTTTCAGCACCACCACCTGCCTCACCCAGCAGAGTCCCTCAAGGCCAGCAGCAGCCCCAAAAGGTGTTCTTCTTGTGAGTTTTGAAATCATCCTTGCAGCACAAAATAATCCGATGCGTTTGCTAAGTGCCACCTGAATAAATTGCCTAACCTTTCTGCTTTAATCCGCTGTAATCACTTTCCAGAGGCACTCTTTAGAAAAGTGAGCTCCGTGTTTCCAGAGCAGCTGTGCTCCTAATTAAAAGGCACTGTAGCAAGAAGCCAACAAAACCTAATTCTGGCTGGAAATTCCTTGCTGCAGTTGGAGGACGGAGGTGAACTGTGAGGAGGGCCAGGGAGGAAGCAGCAGCTGCCTGTGCTGCTTAAGAGAGTATTAGGAGAGGGCTGGCCCTCAGGGCTGCCTCTTGGCTAAATCCCTGTTTAGCAGATTGGCTCCCAATCCTCTGTCCCTGGCCAGGCTGGTTTGCACAGCTTGGACATGTGCAGGAATCAGCTGAGTGCTGCAGCTGAGTGCTCACAGAAGGAGCCAGCGCAGAGGGAGAAGCATCCAGAGGGTTTTCCAGCAGAATTCCTGAGTGCCTTGGCTTCCAGCACCATTCCTGCTGCAGCGAAGCTGAATCCAGTTCAGGCACAAGTTCCCCACGGTGCAGGGAGCAGGCTCATGCTCCGTCTCCTCAGCTCCAGATAGAACAGGCACAAGTTGGATTTGAAGGAAAGCCGTAGGAGCAGTGAGAACTCATCATTTCAAGGGAGATTTTTTAAGCTCTGCGTTATGAGCATCAGCCACTCGCAACAGGAATGTTTCCAGTGAGTGGAGTTTGCTGTGCTTCATCAGACCAAGTTCAGTTTGACACATCCCAGCTGGGGCAGATCCTGAAGAGCAGGCTCCAAGCAGGCAGAGGGGGTAGGAAACTCCCTACCCTTCTAGGACACTCCTTAAACCCTTCTAGAACTGCATATCTACAATCCTCCTCTAGCTCAGTGCCACACTCACACTGGACCTGAGCAAAGCCAGCCCAAAACGGTTTCATTTAGAGTGGGAATTTGGTGTTTTTTATTGCGCAAGACAATATCAAAGATGAGAGTTTACCACCAAACCCTAATGTTTCCGTGGGGGGACACCACAGGGTTAGAGTTTAGCAGTCATTTAGATGATGTGGATTAAAAATTGATCAAGCCAGACAGCAATAGTCTGTATTCCCAGCCATATTTTGATTTCACACCGTTGGAATGCTGTGACACTTATTAAAACCCCAAGTCAAAGCAATTCACGTTCAAACAAACCTCCATTTGCTCCATTTTCTGATGAAAAAGCCTTTCCAGGGAGCAGAAGTTCCCCCTGCTTTGCCTGCAGTGATCTCTCCACAGTGCCAACACCACTGAGTGTAACCCTGCATCGCAGAGCCAGATGATTTAAGAGCTGCAATCCTCCTCCCTTCTCCGGCAATTTCTTGCACTTATGCACTCTCCAGTCCTGCTTGAAATGCCTGAAAGAAAAAGCCATTTGCGTCATCAGCTTTTTTTTCTCTCTCTTTTAATGCCCAGCACAAATCATGGCTCAGTCACGCAGTGGGCCTGGGTGTCACGGACAGGCAGAGCTGCCCCTGGCACAGGATCAGGTGCCTGCTCTCTCATTTGGGCACCTGGACTGTTCAGTCTGCTGGTTGAGGACACAAGGGCTGGCTGTCCTTGGGTGGGACAGGTGAGGTTTAGTGACCCTGGTTAGTGGGAGGTGTCCCTGCCTATGGCAGGGGGTTGGAGCTGGATGAACTTTAAGGTCCCTTCTAAACCAAACCATTCTGTGATTCCACCATTCTGAGGCCATTTCATGACTGGGGAGCTGTGGCACAGGGAGCACCTGCAGAAGGAGGCAGCCTCGGGGCTGTCAATAACTTACTGCACAGGGCTGGGTTGTTATTATTTATATTATTGTTCAATTTATTGTATAAAATTGTACATTTGTTTATTCACTCTGTAGAAATTGTCCAGTAAGTCCAATATTCCCAGCAGACGAGCTGGAGGATGGCAGAGGACTGGCTGGGAAGTTGCAGGGTGGATGGAAGGGGAGCACAGACTCTTTGTCCTTTCTGCATGATTTGGGGTTGACCTTTGTGCAAACTGATGCCTCCAGGCCTGAACTCTCCTCCTGCTGGGTCCATCACTGCCCCAACCCTGTCTCCACCCTTCAGGCAGGGACTTCACCCTGCTGGAGGTCTTGGCTGCCCTTGGAGTGCAGCACCTCACACACAGGCTGGGATGCTTTACTGATGGAACCATGGGATGGTTTGGCCTTAAAGATCATCTTGGTTCAACCCCCTGCCATGGTCAAGGACATCTTCCACTGTCCCAGGCTGCTCCAGCCCCAATGTCCAGCCTGGCCTTGGGCACTGCCAGGGATCCAGGGGCAGCCACAGCTGCTCTGGGCACCCTGTGCCAGCCCTGCCCACCCTGCCAGGGAACAATTCCTGCCCAATCTCCCACCCAGCCCTGCCCTCTGGCAGTGGGAGCCATTCCCTGTGTCCTGTCCCTCCAGCCCTTGTCCCCAGTCCCTCTGCAGCTCTCCTGGAGCCCCTTTAGGCCCTGGAAGGTCTCGCTGGAGCTTTCTCTTCTCCAGGCTGAGCAACTCCAGCTCTCTCCATTTCCAGAGCAGAGGGGCTCCAACCCTCAGAGCACCTTCACAGTCCTCTCTGGACTCACTTCAGCAGCTCCGCATCATTCCTATGGGGGCTGGCTGGGGAGTACCAGATGAACTTGGGAGAAGTACAGTCCCTTTCTGAAGAGCTTTGTTAATATATCAAACAATTTCACATCAAACCTGAGCACTGCAGAACTCATTTGCACATGTTCAGCCTCTCAGCAGGTGGGAAAATCAGGGGCTTCACTCGCACTGGGAATTGACAAACTCACACAGAGCTAATTTAATTGGAAGGTATTTATCTCATTTGAAAACATTTATCTAATTCAAATACATTTATCAGTCTGCTGCTTGTGAAAGCTTGTCAGTCTGGCAGGATTTATGGGCCAGCTTCCCGAGCATTTCTGCAGTGGTGGAAGTGACTGCAGTGGTACAAACTATCCCTGCAGGTTTGCTTCAGGAGCACAACTCAGCCCTGCCAGCAGGAGAACTCAGCAAGGTCTGACGGCACAGATTTGGGGGGACAAACTCCAGGGCAGCGAGGGGAGTGCCCCTTACAGCTCCTCATTGAGACTGTTCCTTTCCCTGTGCATCTCTCTGGAAACTGTCTGTGTCCCAGGGGAAAGTGCAACACCCAAAATTCCCCAGGGAACAGCTCAGTCCTGCTGTGACAGCCCTGAAATGCTGCCAGAGCACCGGGAAATTCATCCTCCATTCCCCAACCCAGCTGGGAGTTTTGCTCTCCGTTCCACCATTGCCACAGGAGCACAGAACTGAGACCTTTGTGAGCCTGGAGCCTCCTCATCAGCATCTCTCCTGATTTACACCGAGATTCCTCCTCTCACTCAGAGGATAATGGGGCTGCAGGGTCACACTCTTCATCCAAAGCATCACTCTCATCTCCAGCCTGCAAACCCATCCCTGCCAGGCTGGAGAGGGATGCAGAGCTCTGGGCTCCCGTATTACTGCCCTGCAGGAAGACAATCAAAAGAAGAGAAAAGGTTAATGAGGTACTAATCATTATAGATTTGTAGTATATAATGCAATAAATACCCACTGCCATCGATTAAATGTAGTGGGGCAAAGACATCTAATCCATCATATCGGCCATTTGATTTTCCAAAAGCCATTTGCTGCCATCAAGGAGAGGCTGGGAGATGCCAGAGGCCCAATCTCCTGCCCGAGAAGCTCGGCTGGCTGCATTCCCTCCCAGCACCCATCACACCTTCTGATAGGCTCTGTGAAACTCCGCTGAAAATCCCCCAGTGAGAAATTGGGGACTTGGAGAGAGGAAAAACAGGCAGGACAAACTTGAGTCCTGGATCCTTTCTTTGCAGATTTTTATTTCTTTGTTTCCTGCCCAATCTCTCTGGTTTTCTTGTAGAGATGAGGTTTTGGGGAGGACAAATATTTAACAAACAAATAAAACCCCCAAAACCAAACCAAACCAAACCAACAAACAAATTTAAAAAGGAAGGAAAATCTGTTCCATATGCCTAAAGTTCTCCTAAAGTGACAAAAGGCCACGAGAAAACAGATCAAAAAAACCCTCTCAGAGGTGTCATCACAGTTCTGAAACTTGCCAGAAGATGGGAAAAAGCATTCAGGCTTCTTTTAAGGAGACCGAGGTGACAAAACCCAGCTACAAGCAGGTTGTAGGTGATGAGCAATGTTGTGGTAAAGCCTGAGGAGCTCCAGAGTGGCTGCGCTGGCAAAGTGGCTGCGGATGAGACTCATTAGGGCTGCGATCCCCTGCCTCACACTCGCTAATGCCCGTGGATAGATCGCTAATGCTCTCAATTCATGCTCATTAGCACCGGCAGCAAAGACAAGACAAGCGTGTTATGTCATCGTTTAAATCCTGTCACATTTCCCCAATGACTCTGATTACGTTTTTAAATCTTCATTCCCCTCCCGCGAGGCAGGCGCGCCTTGCCCTGGCAGCTCCAGCTCCGGCAGATTTGCTCCGAGCAAAGCTCCGACAGCCCATCCCTCCCCTGTGTCCTCAGGAGACAGGAATCCCCTGGTGGGAACATCCCAGGCATCAGCTCATGCTCCCCGGATTTTCCACATGGCTTTCCACCTCAACAGAGGTTAAACAGAGTGTTTTCCACTCGCCTTTGCGCCAGGAGGGAGTCCGGGGCCGTGCAGCTCTGGATGAGCAGCCACACTCCAGTTCGATAAGCACAAAACACCTTTGCAGCACGAGGAGTCAATGGTTCTTCAGTCGACTGGCAGGAGTGAAAAGAATAAATATTTACAGACATATCCTGCCCTGATCGGGGCCAGCGGGATCGATGTCAGCACTCAAAGGGGGTTTCAGCCTTCTGCCCTCACTGCCCAGGGACCTGCTGGGGGCTTGGGAGGGCTGGAAATGCTTCCACAGGGACCCCACCAGGGAATACCCAGGAACACTCAGCAGCGGTGGGAGGGCTGTGAAACCTGCTCTCGTGCCTTGAAACCCAGGGCAGGGCACATGGAAATGGTCACAGACACACCCTGTCCAAGGGAGGGAACATCTCCAGTTCACCACAGGCTGCATCGGACCCATTCACTCCTCCCTGCAGCAAACCCTTTCCACAGCCATCCTGCTGATGCCACAGAGGGAAAAGACCTGTCCAGGGGCATGGGGGACAGCCCAGAGCAGCTGTGCCATCCCTCAGCCAGACTGAACACCACAGCCCATCCCACCCCATCCCATCCCACCCTACCCCATCCCATCCCATCCCATCCCACCCCACCCCACCCCATCCCATCCCATCCCATCCCATCCCATCCCATCCCATCACACCCCATCCCACCCTACCCCATCCCATCCCTTGGTTTCCCCAGCTGGGCTGTGGAATAGGTGTTGGATCTTTGTCCCACCCTCCCTTTAGCACTGCAGACAGCCCCCCGAGGACTTGGTGAGGTTTTTGCTGCAGAATCTCCTGGGAAAGGGCTGAATTGCGTTTGTTCCAGCAGCTGAGGGTTTCAGAGCTTGCATCTCACAGCAGGCAAAGGAAGAAATAACAGAACTAAGTGGATGGAGTCAGATGTGCATTTAGGGGAAGGGTTTACACTAGATGGCACCTGATCTCATCGCTCGAGATGCAGAAGGTAAAGCCAGCAGGATTACTGTAGGGAATGATGTTATTCCTTCCCCAGGAGCTGCCTCTGTGGCCCTCCCCGAGCTCCCAGCCCGGGAGGAGCAGCTCACCCTGCAGCCAGCACTGCTGTGAATGTTAAACACCCTTTGCATAACCCCACTCGGAATCTCTTCCCAGGTGCTGGAGTTCCCTGCTTTGCTCAGCCCAAGCTGCTTCCAGAGCCACTTCCAGAGGCTAAAGGTGCCCAGCCTGTTTCCAGCCAGCTTTCCCTCACTGCAAGAGTAAGAAGGGCTCTGTCCCTCAGGGACTTATCTCGGTGCTCAGAGGGAGCAAAGCCATGCTGGCCATGACGTGGATAATCCAGCAGATCCACCCGGGCACGGCACAGCAGCCACCTGGGCACATGGGGACACTGCAGCTCTGCCACAGGAGTGGCACAGAGACCCCTGATCCCACCGTGAGGGCAGGGCAGGTGCTGAAAACACAAAATGAGTGGCCAGGGGTTTGGGCAGCCCACAGGGATGAAGGGTTTGCAGGAACCACTGCTCCACACACACATCCACATACACACGTGGAATGAGTCAGGGAGTTGCTTTGGGAGAAGAGGGAAGAAGAGAAGGGGGTTCTGGTGCAGCACATCCTTTCTGCTGCCATCAGGAGTCAAACACCAGAGGGGAAAGCTGGCCTCAGTCCATGGGCACAGCGTCCATTCCTGAATTACCAGCCTGAGCCTGGATTTAGGCTGTGTGGATGGGGCTTGGAGAAAGCTGGTCTAGGGGAACGTGTCCCTAGGGGTTGGAAAAAGAGGGTTTTTAAGGTCCCTTCCAACCCAAACCAGTCTGTGATTGAGCTAGATCTGCCCACTTCATCATCCACTTTCTGCCCCTAAATACCATCGACGAGATTCTCATAAAAAATAAAAGCTGGTAGATAAATAAAATCTAAATGGTAAGGAAATGATTTCTCAACAGAGGCACAGCCAGCAACAAGTCTCATCCCTCTCCTGAATGATTTTGCTTCCTCTTGAATCCTCCCTGGGCTGGGGAAGGGATTTCTTCTCCTGGCAGATCCACAGCACCTCTGTCACCAGTCTCAGAGTGTAAGGTCACAGTCGTGCTGCTCTGAAGACATTTGCAGGCAAATTACTCTGCCTCTCCCAAGCACAGCCACTCATTGCTTCAGCAGGAGGCGGCGAGCAGATTACATGAGATAATTTAGTAGCTGACATTAAAAACACCTCATTTAGCCTGGAATAAAACTATCTTCATTCAGCCTAAACTATATTAAGATAACTGCATTCATAGTAGGTTTTGAGTGATCTGGGCAGCTGAATGAAGACTCCAAGTCAACATTTCCCTGTCACAGAGTCCTTGCTGGAGAGCAGGAATGCCAGCAGAGACTACTGGAGTAGAAGGATTCTCATGTGGCCCAGACCTCCCTCTCTGGTAAAACCGATTGAATTTTCCACCTTTCCTGGAGGAATTGCTTTTTACCTTCTCCCTGGTGTGGGCCAAAGCCTCCAGCTAACAGAGCAGAGAGATGAATTCTGCTGCATCTCAAGCAGCTGTTGCTCTATTTGGTTTAATGCTGTGCTCTGAGCAGAGCCACGGCTACAGAGAGCGAGTTAATAATATCCTGAATGAGACAAGCGACAGGAGAGGAGATGGAATGGGATGCAGGGAGGAGGGATACTTTAAACACTGCTTTATCTGACAAATTCTGCAGCTATACATGCTCTACTCTGCTTTCCAGCAGACAGATGGAAACAAAACATGGCATAAGCAGAGGAGAAGCAAACGAACCCTTCCTCCCTGAGTGCAAGGCTCAGCTGCACAGCTGTCACCTCTGGAAGCTTTGGAGACCACCATAATTAAAACATTATCAAAAAAAGGGAAGATGTAATCCTTGTCTGACCCCATTCTGGGGCAGCAGGGCCTCTGAGGTGTTTGGGATTCACTCAGGCACCAGTTCAGGAGAATCTTCCCCCAGTAGCTCCAAGTTCCTGGCTTTCAGCAGCAGAACCCAGGACTCTGTGTGCAGAGAGCTGTTACCACCCCTGCTCTCCCAGCAGCCCCAAAAATACACCACTGCCAATGCCCAGAGGGCTTTCATTTGGGATTCTCCATCTCAGTACTTCTTTTCCTATTATCCAGAAGAGTCAGAATTTGCCATTCCCCCTGCCAGCAGTTGGAGGTGCTGGTGCTCCCTGTACCTGCCCAGGTAGGGAGGATTCCCTGGAGGTGCACAACTGCTGTCTCAGCCCTCTGCTCCCACCACACCATCAGCACAGCACTTTTCAGAGAAAAACAATCAAAGCCAAAGCCCTGTGGCATCCTGGTCCTTCAGATCCCTTCCAGAGGTGCCCTGGTCTCTTCAGACTCTCTGTGTACCCAGCCCATGGCTGGTGGTGCTCCAGTTCCCACCCTATCTCTGGACATGACAGAGCCATCTTCCACCAGGATCTGGTCTGAGCTGGCACTTTTTGGGTCAGATGCTCCTGAAAGCGATGGACAGGAGGAGTTCCAGCCTTGAGGAATGGCAGGACAAACTCACCCAGTATAAAATGCAGCAGCACTTTTACCTGCAACAGAGCTGCTGGTTTAAAATCTTAGGCTGTCCTGAGCTGCAAGGGACACACAAGGGTTATCCAAGTCCAACTCCTGTCCCTGCACAGGGCAACCCCAACAATCCCACCCGGTGTCTGAGGGCATTGTCTAAATGCTTCCTGAACCCCTGAGCACCAGACCCCAAAGAATCCCACTGGGAAACTCCAAAGGCTGGCTGGATGGGGCTTGGAACATGAAACCAAGCTCTGCCTGTCCATGGACTGCAGGAAACGCTGATAAATCAGAGGAGATGTCACTGTCCTTCTGGATTTGCTCCCTGGAGCTTTGTCAGGGAAGTCAGAAGGCATTTGGCATGTGCAGCTGAATATCAGACTTACAATGAGGATGTCTGGGCTTGTTTCCCAACTTTGAGACTGACACACTTTGCAAGCTCAGTCAGTTCCCCTTCTTCCCCAGGCCGGATTTCTTCCCATCTGCACCTTCCCGAGTCATTCTGTACCTGCACAAAGCATGAGCCCAGCCAGAACACTTTGCTCACTTAGATGGGTGTCACATCGAACACCAAGAGGGGAGTGCTTTCAGCATCACTTAATGAGGCTTTTCTCCTTTGCATAAAGCCTTGGCAATGAGCTGGGCAGGATGATAAAGGAGGAGGAGAGCTGCCAGCTGCCAGGCAGGAGAGACAGACAGCTCCTGTCACCCCCTTCCTCATTGGACACAAGCAGAACAAGCTGGGAAGGCAACCAGGCTGCTGTTTTGGGGCTCCAGCAGCCCTTGGGACCTGTGCTCACAGCCCAGCCCACAGGGGTGTGTTAACCTCTCGTTCCTGCTCTCCCAGCAGTGTGCTTGTCCCAGATCCCAGCGTTTCCCCACTGCTTTGGAAAGTTATTACTCTCTATTATTGCTCCCTACAAACCTCCAGCTCTTCCAATCCACACAACCCAAGGCTGGTGCAGCCAAATTCTCTTCCCTGAGCTCTGCCAGGAGCACCCTCTGACACTCTTCAGCCCCCTTTCTCCTGCCACCAATTCACACCCCCAGGGTTTCAAGTTTTCCTCATCCAAGTTCCTTCTTGTATTCCCTTGCAGGATTTCTATGGGGAAGATGCAGCTGGGTGGCCCCTGCTCCATTGCTTGATGGAAAATGGTTCTTTTTCCCTTTTTTCCCCCTTTTCCCTTTTCCCACTTTTCCCTTTTTCCCCTTTTCCCTTTTCCCTTTGCTCCCGTAGCACAAAGAGCCTCTCAGAGCTGCAGAGGAACCTCAGGCTGGGTGGCCCCACCTGCAGCTCCTTCTGGGCTACTGGGGACAGCGAAAGGTTGAGACCCCAGTGCCACCTCAGCTCCCCACCCCTCCTGTCTCCTTGCACTGCCCACAGCCTTGCTGGCTCAGGACGAGCCTTTCCTTCCCAAGAAAACTGAGATTTTTAGTTTCAAACAAGTTTCTGGTGACAGGACATTTGCTGACTTTTAGCACAAGCAATTCCTGTTTAAATTAATTCGTCTCTGTGAGTGGTCAGTGCTGTGAGGCTGCAGCTTTGCACCACACGGGCTGTTCCTGCAGTTCCTGGAGCTGCTCTCCCTGCAGGATGAGCTCTGTTCCACAGCATTTTAGCAGAGTTCATTAGGAGACACTGCCTAGTGTTTGGTCTTGGAAGCTTTTCTCCCCCTGGTACAAACCAGAGCGTTTAAGTGGTAAATTATGTGCATTTGGGATATGTCTAAAAATGCAGAGCCATAGGCCAGGAGGCTGCTAGCAGTATTAACCTTGGAAATTCTAAATTACCCTTTAGGCAGGGGACTTGGCAGGGATTTTAACAAGAAATGCTGGAAAAAGCGTGTCTTGTTCTCATGTGGGTGACTGTGCAGCCTGCAGCAAATTGTAAAGGACTTTTCTTTTGCAAACACCACCGAACTTCCTTTGGCTTTCTAAGAACTAAATAATTTCCTTGATCTGGGGCATAGGGACACATCCTCCAAAACAAGGACTGTCTGTAGTGTTGCACATTTAACTATCAACCTGCTACACCAAAGATCCCCTTTCCCCAAGCCTGGTCACCTCTTTCTCCTGAAGGCACAGACGGAAAACCCCAAATGTTAACAGGCTGAGTGCTTGTTGTTGTTACAAACAGCAACACACAGCAGACAGGAGCTCAAGCCTCAGTGTCACACCAGGACACTGCAAAAATCCCCAGCACTAGGGGCTTGTGGCACCAGAACAGCCACTGAGACCTTTTATTTGATAAATAGCACACGATGCTTTAGAACAACTTGGAGGGAGAAAACACTTAAAGCCCAGATTTAAGTGGAAAACAGCATGAAAGCCAACGTGGCTAATGATCTGACAAGGAACACGCACGACTAATTTAGGACTGCTTTAAGCAGAATGCTTGATTAGGCACCAGAAAGGCATTAAATCATGTAGGTGTTCCTTGGGAAAAGCATCTGCAATGAGGCTGTGGTGGGAAAGTTTGAGTGAAGTTGTGGAAAACAGAGACGAAAAGAACAGAGATGATCTGGTGAAAGGAGAGATGGCAGCAGCCCCTGACACTGCAGACTGCAAGGAATGCAGTACCAAAGCCAGGGAAGACACTTCATCTGCAATCCTACCCTTTTGCCGGGGTAATTTAGGAGTTCTTAAGCAGAATCAGCCCTTAAAGGAGCTCCATCCCTGTGTTCCACCTGGCTCTGGCTGCCCTGGGCAGCCCCACCCGGGGTCTCACCCCTGGCTCTCACTGCAGGGCTCAGGAGATGAATTTCAGCTTAGCCCTTGGCTCAGGTTGTGCTGTGTCACATGTGGCTTTGTGCCTTGGGTTCCTGACTGGTTTCCTTGGGACCAGTCTGGAAATGAGATTTCTGGATGTGTGGAAGCGATTCCTGGTCAACCTCGAGCTCCTCTCCTCCACAGGTGCTGTGCTTTCCTTGGTGAGGATGCTGCCCTTTCCTCCCTGGATCAACAGCTCCTTTTTGCTGTCCCAACAGAGCTGTAGCAGGAATCTCGTGCCCTGAGGGGCTGTGATGCTGTGCCCAGGCTGAGGGGTCATGTACAGAGGTGATATGGCTAAAAAAGTGTGAGGAGCGATCACAGCTGAGCTGTGCTGTCACATTCCAGTCCTGGAGCCTGGGCAGCAGCAGGCACCGCGTGAGAAGAGGCAAGTTTAAAAGGCCGTGAGAATGAGGTTTGCCAGCAGCCAGGTTCACTTTTGGAGAGGAAACTCCTGACCTCTGATTTAGATGAGAGCCTGCCCAACCTTGCTGGCTGCTTTGCTGCGCAGGCCCCTGAGGCCGGGGGCTGCCTCTCCTCTTGTTCCTGGTGGTCAGACGTTCTGTGGGACGTGTGGGGCTTGGCTCCTGCTGCTCTGCTCCCTGCCCAGGAGAGCTCAGGAGGCGGCTCTGCTGCCTGCAGCCCCCACCACTGCCCTCTGTGCTCACGGGCTGCTGATGAACCCTCTCCCAGCAGCGTTTTGCTCTTGTTTGATGCCATTTGGGCAGTTTGGGGGTGCTCCTTTTGACTAGCCGACAGCTGATGAATACCATGGTGTTTCACACGTGATTACGGTCCTCACAGTCTCGGTCAATAAATACAATAAGCTTGAACAGGCTGGCGTTGTGAGCTCTTTAAAATCATATCCTCTATTAGAGACAGCAATCGATGGTGCTTATTCCAGTTTAGCAGTGATTATGTGCTGGTTGCTGCAAAAAGCCACCTGCAACCCAAAGTGGGGACTGTAACTTCCTGCTGCTGTACAGCACACCTGTCCCGCTCTATAAATGTAAGTTTTTAATTTAAAAGTGGATAAACTGCTTCAGAAACACGATGTGCTTGTTGAAATATCAACCATCAGTCATGGCAAAGGGATTAGAACAGGGGAGTTTGGGCTTTTTTTGCAAAGAAATGTGTGTCTGGTGTCTCTCAGCTCAGTGCAATCCATCCTGAGTGTCAGCCCCAAATTCCACGTGCTCTCTAAATGGCAGGGAGAGGAGGAAAGGGATGTTCTGTGTGTGTAGACAGTCTGTAGATACAAAATGTTTGGGTTTGGTGACAAACCTCTTCATTGAAATGGTGGAAATCACACAAAAAACAAACAAAACTGGGGGTTAATCTCAGCACATTGACGTGAGGAGCACAGGGAGCTGGAGCTGGCTACTGGGAAAGAAAATTCCAGGTGTGGATGTGGCAGGTAAGTGCACACCTACTGCTTTGGATCGTATCTGCTGGAGCATTGGAGATAAACAAGCTGAATTCCTCCTGAGCAAAATCCCAAGATTTAGGCCTCCTGTACCAATAAACCAGGATAAGAATTGGAGAGGGGATTTTACCCGTCATAAATGTGTTTTTCTGTATGCCAACAGTAAAACCAGGTTTTCTGAAGTGATGGACAAAGTGTCTGTGGTAGGAACAAGCAAAACTGGTCCCATTCCCATCACCAGGCTGGTTGGAATGGAGCTGGAGTTTGGACACTGCCAGAGTCCAATTCAGGAGTACAATGAGATGTCAAAGACAGACTCCACATGTTTGGGTTTTTTTTCCTTTTTATTGCAAATTCACTCTATTTTATTTTGTGGTGGGCAGAACAACTGAGGCAGGGAGGCAGGAGCTGTGCTGCTGGTGCCAGGTGGGCTTGAGAGTGTTCCAAAGGGGCTGCCTTGGGCTCCTGCAAGAGGTGAGGCATGGACAGAGTGAGCTGGATACAGGGAGACAGGATGGGATATTGATGGGCTCTTCCCCTGGGAGGGAATTCAAGGCTCTTGTAGCACTCGGGGCTCACTTTGGCCTTGCCTGGGGCTCTGCAGGGCAGCGTGGAGCTGATTTACAGCCCAGGATGAGGCACCAGGGAAAGCAGCAGCTCGTCCCCTGTTTCCCAAAGGCTGCTGCTCCCCAGAGTGGGGGCTCAGGGCTGGGGGATGTGTGGATCAGCTCCGTGTTCTGTGCACTGCAGGAATGGGAAGGGCAGCAGGGGGAGTGTCTCACTCCTCTGGGATCACTGCTGGAAGAGCTGTGAGTTCTCCCACCCGCATCCCAGCCTTCCCAAGCCCTGACTCCATCCCCACGGCAATGTGTGCCAGGCTTTGAGACACCCACTCTGCCAATCCCTCTCTGGATTCCTCCTGGCACAGGCATGGCTCTAGAAAAGGCTCCTCTGGGGGTTCAGGGGAGCTTTGCTGCAGTTCCTGATAAATCTCCAGGCCCTGTGGGTGTTTTGTCTCTGATGCCAATACTATTCCAGGTCAGCAGATTCCATAATTCCAACTGGCCAGTCCCTGGGTGTCTCAGTGATCTCCTTGACTTGGATTTGGTTCTTTGTCACTGGGGAGGGTCTGTGATCTGCAGATTCCCAGTGCAGATCAGAGTTGATGGAAGGGACAGGGACCTTCTGGGCTGTAGAAATACCTGAGCACCTTCCTACAGCTTGAGAGAAATGACAGACTTGTCTTTACAAACAAGCACCAGTAGATAAAATCAGCACTGAGAGATAAAAGAAACAATGGGAAGGATTCCACTGATTGATGAATGGAAGATATTTGCCTTTACAAACAAACTGTAGGTTTGCTGATAAATGATAGTGAAAGATGAAAGAAACAATGGGGGAAGCCCTTAAATTCCACAAGAATTAAAAATTAAAAGGGGGGGTTATATATTAAAGGGTAATTTTAGGTATTGGGCACTCTGGGAAGTCTGTACCTCTCAAGTACCTCAGACAATGGGGAAAGAGAGAGGGATATGGGGCCAGAAAATTTGGATAAAAAGGAGGCTGAGTCCTCCAAAATTGGAGACCCCAGGGGAAATGCCCCATGGCCTTTCCCTTTATTGGAATAAAGCCAAAGGACTCCTCTGTCTCCTTTTTGGACATAAACCTCTGGCGCTTGTGGATTAATTTTCCTGACAAGCTGAACTGCACTTGAGAGTACTCAGGAGACACCTGGAAGTGAAAAGAGCCCTGGCACTGGTGTGCTCCAAGTCCTGCTGGTGCGGATGGGGACTGGGTGTAGCAGAGGACTCCAATCCCAAACTAAATGTCTCTTTTTCCGCTTCTGTGCCTGTAGAATATTTTAAAATTATCCCCTGAAATGTTCCTTGATGTTATAAATAGCCTGCTTCAGAGGCTGAGAGGCACAGCTTTTTTCCCTCTCAGCCATGCTCCTCTCCAGCTCCGGGGTTGTGCATTTGGCATGGCAATGTCACAGCTGATGGTCCATGACTGCCCCAATGCAAGGAGTAATTCACCTCCCTGGGGGTGAGCAGGGCCCTTCCCAGGGCTCACTCAACGTTCCTGTCTGGATCAGGAGTCAGGAGCAGATGACTCGGTCCACGTGCAGGAGTTATTCACTTGTGACTCCAAGGAAAGGACAGTTCACGTTCCAGCTGTGGGTTTTGTGGGGTGGAGTTGGATATTTGGTGCTTCAGTGTCCTTCAAACATCGCAGCTCTGGGGGATCCCTGTTCCTGTGGGGGGAGGCAGCTGGACCAGGCTGAGCCTTTAGCAGTAGCCCTTCTGTGTTCCAAGGGTTGTGTATGGAAAACTGCAGGAGCAAAGCCCAGGAGCCCAGGGCTCTGGGGTGCAGGGGGAGCAGGCATCACTCCACTGCTGGCTGCTGAAGTAGCCACACTCCTTCCCATGTCCTTCATGCCTGGAGCAGCCACATCTCTGTCCTGGCTCCAGGCCCTGCAAAGTCATTCCCAAAGTTTTGTGGAAAGAACTGGTCAGCAGGTGGAGGTGGGGAGGGGCAGATAAAGAACTCAAATTACTTGTGTCTGTATCTTAGAGCTGTAAAATCCAGCAACCTTCTCCTCCTTTGCTTTCTGCATTCCCAAAATAGTTTAATCATATTTTGGTTGGCTTTTTCCTGGGTATTGCTCCGTGCTAGGGGTTGTTATAGTCCTGTAGAGAAACTCATGGCTTTGCAATGCAAAAAACCCCCAGGCTACCTGCATGTGTGAGATGATTTATTGTTCTTGATAATCAATTTTTTACTGTGGCTGTTTCAGGTTAATCCCGCTATTAATATCCCGAAACCACTGAAGTGCAATCCCATTACACAGAGCCCAAACTCTGCTCCTGAGCCCGTGGCACAGTCAGGAAGATCATTGCAGCTCCTGCTCCAGCAGCTCTGAAACTCAGTGACCAAATGGCCCTGGGCTTTGGTGGTGGCCAATTGCTGGGGAGCTCATGGTGCCAGCAGGAGGCTCGATGCCGGGCGGAGCATGAAGCTGCTGGATGAGGGAGTGGAAAAATAGATTGATTTTATTTCTCCCTGCAGCTGAGAGCTGTCTGGCAAATCGCAATGGAAATCAAGCAGGATGGAGCAGGGGTTTGATCTGGGGAGGGGAGAGCAGTGGGAGAACCAGGGGGGTAATTCAGGTAAACCTTGATTTTGCAATGAGCTGGGTAATTAAGAGTCCAAACTGCAGGTGGCCAAAGCAGGGCAGCAGCCTCTGGGTTGGTTTTGACGAAATCAAGACCATGGGAAGGTCGTGCTGGCTGTAGGTTTATTTTTGGATTTTTCCCGTAGTCGCACAGGAGTGGATGGGGACAGTGAGCACAGGGATGTAGAGCTTGGATTTTCAAAGGCACTGAGGCTAAATATAGAGATTGGTTATTAAGATTTTTCCGTGAATGTTGTAAACAAATTAGTTCCACTAGGTAGCTATCTGCATGCCTAGGTGCTTATGTACCTCAGAAAAACCTTCCTGGAGGAGCTATTTGTTGTCTGGCTTCAGGCTCCAAACTTTCTGAGCTGGGAGTGAGGGAAGTTCACCTTCCTGAGGTAATTTTGAGCATTTGGTTGAACTTGTGCAGCGAAGAGTCTATCGCTCCACTGCCCTTATGGAGAAAAATCTGCTTCATTTAGCAGGCAGGAGCCCTGCAGCTGAGTGATGTGAGCAGTCCCACGAGGAAGCTGCACATCAGCAGCTCTTGTTCTACATCTCCTCAGGCCCCAGAGGCCACAGGGATCTTTGCCGGAGCTCCAGACATTGTCACTTCCTGGCGTCACTTTTGTTAGAGCAAGTGTTGGAGAAGGATCCCCCAGCACCCGCAGCTCCATCCCTCGTGGCCTGGAAATTCATCAGCTGCTCGAGGCTGCTTGGCATCACTGCTGCAGCGTTTTGTTATTGTCACACATTTCCATTTCTCCCGAGCTTATGATAAGCATCCAAATTAAACTGCGGGCTCCGACGTTTTTGATATTTCCAGGCAATATTGATAATGAAGCTTGTGCTGTGCTGTGTCATTTACTCCAAGAGCTCCGAGCACCAAACAATCTCCGTACACAGGGATTGTCTCATCCATCACTGCAAGTCAGTGTGCCTGTGCCACGGTGCACAGTGACATTACTCAGTGGTTTGGGGCACAGAAAGAGGAACTGAGAAGCCAAAAGGACTGTGATGGTGGGGAAAAAACCGAGATTTTCTGTGTTTCTTCCCTGTGGAGTGAGAGTAATGTTCTTTTGAAGAACTGGAAGTTGCCTTCAGCAGCCAAAGCTCTGGTGCTGCCCATTCAAGGAGATGCTATTTATTAGTCTGTTTTCTCCAGGAGCTGCTTTGCTTTGCTGTCACATGCAAAAATCCTGGTCCAGATGGTCTGTGGTGAGGCCATGAGGGCCCTCCCTGCTGGAGGAATGCCATGGATAGGACACAGGAATACCCCATGGGGAACACTCAGTCTCATGTCTATTTATCTTCCAGTCTTTCCTTTGCAAAGGACACCTGACCTCTGGTTAAAGATGGACTCCAGGAGATGTCAAGGAAGCAGGAATGGAGATTTCCTTTGGTGAACAAGGAATTAATAACCTCTGCTGACTCTCCATCCAAACAGAAGAATACATAAACAGAGCTTCCACGTTGGCTCTTCGAAAAGATCTGATTTATATGGAACTGAGCCTGGTGGGTGATGTGAGCCACTGACACAGCCAAGCATCACCCCAAAGCAGCTCCCTTATCCTGAAGGAGGATAACAGGGGCTGACACAGAAATATGGCTTCTTAAACTGCTTTTAAAAAAAATCAATTCTTACAATATCAATGTGTCCATTCTGGTGTAATTCCATCAGCGCAATCGGGTTACTCCGGGCTTTAAATCGTCCTTGATCACAGAGCGACTGCAGATGATAAATGGAGCTTTCTTCCTCATTTTGGGATATTGGGGCCAAATTCTTGGCACAGGTCAGGTACACACGAGTGGCACCAACTTGTGCATTTCAGGGTTTAATTCATTTATCCGTGCAAATTCTACTGCTAATGCTGTACTTTGATTTATAATAGTCTCTTCATAAATTGAAAAATCCATCCAAAATATGACTGCGAGTTAATAATCATTCATTGACCATCTTTTAATAATCAAGTAATGATTTTTTTTTTATCAACATTCAACAGCTGCATCACCTCAGTGCATTTCTGTGAATGAATTAAAGCTCAGAAGAGAGAGATCAGCTCAGTTCCCAGGGGCGAACACAAAACCTCTTTGAAAGAACAGACAATTGCACAGCATAACAGTTTAACTTGGGGAATGGAGAATAATAACATATCCAATTGAAAGTGCAAGGGAATTTAGAGAGGAAAAATGTAATTACCTGCTCTGGAAAGAGCCCAGACAGTTTAAAATCTCATTCTTCCCAAATATGTCTGGGAATCTTTAATGGCAGCAGGAGATCATGAGACATGGCACGTGTTGCCTGGGCTTGGAGACTAAAAGAAAAGCAAAAACAAGCTGTATGTTTTTCCCTTTATTCTAGAAATATCTGCTGGTATTTCAGAAACATGTGTGACACACACTTGGAGTTGTGACCCAGCGTAGAACAAAAGCAGAGCAAGGAGAGATGCAGCTCCAAAATGAAAATCAGTATTAAGTGCTTGCAGAAAAATAAAAAAAGCTTTTGGAAAAGGAATGAAAATTAATTGAGAGATGCATTTAATTTAAATTTCATTATTGTGATCTGTGGAAACAGCTAAAAGGAAAAAAAAAAACCTCCTTTTATTTGTTTATTTTAATAATTTGTTTTCCCATCCTAGAGAGCAGGACCAGCCTCAGCCTCCTATAAATATCCTCCCTTCAGTCTCTGTTGAATGTGAGGTGCATGAAATTTAGGACTGGTGAAGTTTATCATTCTCAGATGTCTTTTGCCCAGTGCTGGACAAATAAAGGGATGCCAGTGTCAGTGTCAGCAAGAGCTGCCTCCTCTAATAGTGAGTGACAAGCTCACATTCCCTGGATCTGAGGGAATAAAAGCCAAGCTCAGAAGTACTGCTGATGCTAATTAATTATCAACCTATTTCAAGTAAAATTCAAGTGGTTCCAGCAGCTTTTATTTATACCTGTGCAAGACTGAGGATTTGAAGTGATGTGTTTTGGTTTGGTTTTGTTTTTGCAACCAGCAAGAAGTGATTCTTTCAAACATTAAGTGAATGGGGAAGTTGTTCCAACAGGTTTTGGATTCACATATGTTTCATGTGACACACACCACGAGGTTTCAATTAGCTTTTGGGCAGTCGTAAACTAGAAAGCAACACAACCATGGAAAAGATTGTTTTAAATATGAATATGTTATTGTCTCATTTGTTACCTGTCAAAATGAAATAGCTAAAAACTCATCATGTTTTGGTTTTTTTAAAGCAACCTAGAGCTGAAATTCAGAGGAATTTTTATCTGAAAATTTAGTCTGATCGGTGCCAAAGTATTTCAGGGGGCAGAAAAGGGCAGTGTTCTCATTATCACCTTACAGACAGAAGCTGTGAGTCTGAAAATCACCATCACCCAGGAGAAAAACAACACCCCAGCGCTGCCTCTGACTTCAGGGCACAGCCAGACCCCTTTGGACCCCATTGCTCCAAACCCTGTTTGATCCCTGGTGTCCCCTGCAGAGCATCCTGCGCTGGGGTCACCTCTGGGTTCAGCTCAAGTGGTCTAATTAACAGGGAGCATTGCTGAAAACACGGGAACAGCTAATGAGCATGGTGGGTTTCTGAATGGGGATGGGGCTGAGGGGCATCGTGGGAGTCAGAGGGAAGGTTTAATGATTTTGTGGCTTTGGTGTGAGGTGAGAGCAGGGCTCCTGAGGCCTGGGGTCAGACGAGATGAACTCATTTCAGGGTTGTTACTGCTGTAAAGGAGCCTGGAGCTACCCAGCCGACCCTACCAGGGTTTTTGGCCGTGACATATTTTGGAAAAGAGACAGCATGTCAGGGTGGGTCAGGAGTAAATGAGGCCCCTTCCAGCACAAACCATCCGGATTTCCTGCACTCCTTGACATCCAGCACAGCACCTGAGCATGTCCCCTCGGCTGCAGCTGCCCCACCTGTGACAGATGAGGCAGGACAAGATTTCTGGGGGTTTCCTTCTGCCAGCACAGCCCGGCTGGGATGTCACAGCTCATCCTTTTGCTCCCAGTGCTGCATCCCAACACCTGAGCCTTCCTCCGAACCCCAGAACCATGGTCTGACCCTTCTCCCCATCTTGCCTTTTATCTTCTACTGGAGCAAACATCCCCCTGAATGGATGCACACGCTAAACCCATTCACTGAATCACTGGGCCCAGCTGAAGGTCACCCTGAAAACACTCACAATTCCTATTCAGCACTATAAATATGCATTTGATTCATTGTCTCCTGTCCCTTCCATCACGGGGGATGGAGGAGGCGGACCGGCCGCCCCCCCGCCTCTCCCGGCAGCGATGAGTCACTGTCCTGGCTCTGAGGCTCCATCAGAGCGATATTATTTGACAATAATTGTAATTTATGCTCCGAAAGTGCTGGGGGAGCTGCGTTCAGGGCCTTCAGTGGCCCCTGGGATGTGATGGGGTGAAATGTGGGGGTGGTCGGGGGACACTCGGCTCTGCTGGGAGCTCCTGGCAAAGGTTGTCCAGGAGGAGTGTAAAGTCCCCTGAGCACCGGTGGCTCTGTGCTGTGACACTCGCCACGCCAGCAGTGAGGAGATGCCACAGCCCAGGAGGGACCAAAGCATCCCTGGCGCCTTTGTCACTGCTCATCCCGGGGCTGCAGCAGTTCCAGCGATTAGAAACCACGAAAGAAACAAACAAAAAAAAACCTATCAGCACCTTTCTGCAGGGGTTTAAGTGGGTTTTGTGGCAGGAACGGGGGGCGGAGAGCTCAAACCGGCCTCGGTCAGGGGCGCCCCTCAGAAACCAAGGGGCGGGGCCTGGCCTATGGGGGCGTGACCAAGATGAACAGGGGCGGAGCTAATGCATTGGATGCAAAAGTAGGCGGGGCCAGGCTGGGAGGGCGGGGACATGGGCGTGGCTTAGGCCTCGCGCTAACAGTTCTCCATGTGAGGGGCGTGGCAGGGGGCGTGTCCGGCGCGGTGTGGGCGTGTCCCCGTGACGCAGTGACGCTGCCGCGGCCCGGCCGGACGGAGCGGCCGCCATGGCGAGCCAGTCGCAGGGCATCCAGCAGCTGCTGCAGGCCGAGAAACGCGCCGCGGAGAAGGTGGCCGAGGCCCGCAAGAGTGAGTACGGCACGGCCCGGCTCCGCCAGGCCCCGCCGCGGGGAGTGTGGGGGCGGGGGAGCCCGGCCCGGCCCGGCTTGGCCTGGCCCGGCGCGGCCGCCTCAGGCCTTGCGGCCCGGTGCTGAGGGCGGTGGGCAGCGGGGATCTGCCCTGCCCTGCTCTGCCCTGCCCTGCCCTGCCCAGCCCTGCCCTGCCCTGCCCAGCCCTGCCCTGCCCTGCCCTGCCCTGCCCTGCCCTGCCCTGCCCTGCCCCGCCCTGCCCTGCCCAGCCCTGCCCAGCCCTGCCCTGCCCCGGGGGTGCTCGGGGAGAGCAGCGCTGGAGGGTCCCCACCAAGGCTCACTGCGGTGTAGGGGTCGGAGCCGCCCCGGGACCCTTCTGCCCAGCGCAGGGTCAGGAGCTCGGGGACCCTTGGCTCTGTGCAGGACGCGATCATCATAACCTCGCCTTCGCTTGGGGCATGGCTGTGCTGCTCTCTCTCCGTCCTACCTTCAGCTGCTTTTAGGCAGTGTGCTTGTGTATCGGTAATTATAGAAGTATTTTTAACGGATCCAAGTTAACTTCTCCTATTGTGCAAGAGAAATTCTTGTTGCAGAGACCCTCAAGTTTGCAAATCTTTTCTGCTTCAGACAAATACATATGCATATCTGTATGTATACACCTGCCCTGGTTTGCAGTTCAAGGCCCTGACAATGTTGCAAGAGGCAGATTTTTGTAATTCACTCCAGTGATGATAATCTTGGAGAAGATCTTGGAGAACGTGGTGGGAAGTCCATCAGGGAAGTAGAGGCGGTGGCCAGGTCTGCTCTTGGTTTCACAGCTGGTCTGGCAAAACTAAGATTTAATGCTCTTTCTATTGGGCTTTTTTGGGATCTCACAGAGGCCACACAGTCACATGGGCTGGAGCATCCTAAACATGGGTACAGACGTGGAGAACTCATTGGGAGAAGCCCTGCAGGGGGGAACTTGGGGGTTCTGCTGGATGAGGGGCTGGACACGAGCCTGCAGTGCATTCACAGCCTTTAGGGCCAAACACGTCCTGGGCTGAGCCCAGCCTGGACAGTGGGAGAGGGAGATTCTGCCCCTGTGCCCAGCTCAGAGCCCAGCTGCAGAGCTGCCCCAGCCCTGGGCCAGCACAGCAAGGACCTGGAGCTGCTGGAGAGATCCAGAGGAGGCCCCAGGGGGATCAGAGGGATGGAGCAGCTCTGCTGGGAGGAAAGGCTGGGAGAGCTGGGAGTGTTCCCCTGGAGAGGAGAAGGCTCCAGGGAGAGCTCAGAGTCTCTTCGACGGCCTTAAAGACACTTTTGAAAAGGAGCAAGAGGGAATTTTTATATGGAAAGTTCTAGAGGGCAGGGCTGGATGGGAGATTGGGCAGGAATTGTTCCCTGGCAGGGTGGGCAGGCCCTGGCACAGGGTGCCCAGAGCAGCTGTGGCTGCCCCTGGATCCCTGGCAGTGCCCAAGGCCAGGCTGGACATTGGGGATTGGAGTGACCTGGGACAGTGGGAGGTGTCCCTGCCATGGCAGGGGGTGGAATGGGATGATCTGTAATGTTCCTTCAACCCAAACCAGTCTGGGACTCATTCTGTGAGTAAAGCCAGGCCTGGATGCCTCCACATGCTCTCCAGTGCTCAGTGGTGGGAGCTCATGGCGTGGTGACCTTGGCTACGGTTTTCTGGATCCTCCTGAGATCAGCAGACTCGGGCAGGGGCTTGGCTGGTGCCTCCTGCAGGAGGAGCAAATGGCTGTGCAGCAGGAAAAGCAGCTCTCAGTGCTTTCTCTCCTCTCTTTGCCTTGGTTTGCCCTTTGGGAACAGGGAAGAACCGGAGGCTGAAGCAGGCCAAGGAGGAGGCGCAGGCAGAGATCGAGCAGTACCGCCTGCAGCGGGAGAAGGAGTTCAAGGCCAAGGAGGCAGCGGTGAGTTTTCTCCATCACTCAACTTATTTCCAGCCCTTTTGCCTTGTCCTGGGGCTTCCTTGCCCTGGCAGCACCCTCGGGGTGTGGAATGAGTTGCAGCAGCAGCACTTCCCCAAGTGCCTTCCTGTGAGGCACAGCCACGTGTCCCAGAACCCGTGGAAGTGGCTCAGGATGTGGTGTGTTACATCTCAACTGGCAGGGACAGAGCTTCATCAGCTCCTGGGTGCCCTGAGGGCTGACAGCCTCCCTAAAGCTGCTGTGTGTAGAGCAGTGTCCAGAAGTGACTGAGCTCACTGCTCCTGTCACAGGCTTGTTTGCATGTTGCTGACATGGCAGGGATCACTTGCTGTGTCCCTGGTCACCAGAAGGGAAGGCTGGGATTTTTATGAAGATTCTCCAAGGAGTGGGGTGATGGGAATTGTGCTTCAAGTGGGTGTTACTTTTCTTGCACTCCCTGATACAGTTGTGCCCAGGGGTTCCAGTTGTCTGTACAGCAGGACCTTTTTTTGGGGCACTCCTTAGAAACTCCTGCTCTGAACTGGTGGATAATGAATAAATGGCAAGGAATTGGGAAAAGATGATCTTTAAAGGTCCCTTCCCACC
The DNA here is from genome assembly GCF_009819655.1 of Sylvia atricapilla. NCBI lineage: Eukaryota > Metazoa > Chordata > Aves > Passeriformes > Sylviidae > Sylvia > Sylvia atricapilla. The sequence continues at coordinate 2,707,673 of NC_089158.1, read as the reverse complement.
CAAACCATTTGATAATTCTATAAAAGAGGGTAAAAGGTAGGGACTGAGGATGAAATACTTGGGCAAGTTCAGGGTGAAATCTGAGCAAAAAATGCAGCAGTACTTTTTTTAATATGAACATTAACACTGATCTCCGTTCACCAATGATGAATGTCTAAGATGATCCAAAATAACAAAATACAGAGCTTGGCATGGTGATTCCTGTTTCCTTTGCTGTTCATAGGCCCTTGGCTCCCATGGCAGCTGCACCACTGAAGTTGAGAAGGAGACTCAGGAAAAGATGAGCGTGATCCAGCAGAACTTCCAGAAGAACCGGGAGGTGGTGATGTCCCAGCTGCTGTCACTGGTGTGTGACATCAAACCCGAGATCCATGTGAATTACCGCATCAATGGGTAGTGCTGGGAGGAGGCACCAGTGTCCTGGCAGTGCTGGGGGTCAAGTCTGAGCTTCAGGTGGAATGTACAGCTCTTAGCCATACCTTACCTGTCCTCCCTGTATGTGTGTTAAATTATTTCAGTCAGCTCTTGGAGTTCTCCTAGTTTCTCCTTTGACACGGATTCAGAGCTTATCCAAACATGAAGTGGCCATGTCTCACATCTGTGCTAAGTTATTCAGTAGATGTTGCAGCTGGCACAGGAATGCTCCCTTTCCATGGTGATAGTATTCAGTGAGAGGCTTCCCTCTGTGAAATAGGAAAGGGAGAGAGCTGCTGGCCTGTGGCAGTAATTGTTAAACCTGTGTACCTGTATTCTTGTTGACCAAACTGCATTTCTCTGTGCTGTTAAACCTCTGCACAGGGTTTAAACGCTGTCTGAAGAATTCTCTGGCTGTGCAAGTCCTGGCTGATCATTTTCAGGTGCTTGAATTCCTCTGTATTGAATCTTCTGTATATTCTGCTGTTAGCTTGAGGTACAAGTCTGGCACTATGACACCTGAAAGTAAAAACACTTCACTCCAAAGCCTCTGCTCAGTCTGGTTCTTCCTGCTGACTTGTTCTGGGACTGCTGGCAGGTCTCACTGGGCACCTTGAGAGTCTGGACTCTGCAGAGTGACCATCAAGTGTTGATGAAAGAAAGTTTAAGAGAGCCAACATCTGAAGGTCACAGCAGGTAAGTTAAAACCCATTACAGAGCTCCTCCTCTTGGCTCCAGTCTGATGCTTTACCTGCCAGATCATTCTGAAAGCCTTCAGGAACAAATGTTCTTGTGACCATTAGGGGAAATAAAATGGTGCCAGTTCATTGGAATAGTTTGATAGCCAGGTGCTGCACAGTAATTACCCTTCCTTGGGTCCAGTGTTGGTCACTGCGTGGTTATGCCAAGGTCATCCTGAATCCTGCAGCATCCTGTGCCTGGGAACAGTGGGAAAGAAGAGTTCTGGGGTTGTCTGCATCACTTGCTACTCTTTAATCAAAACCACACACAAATACATCAGGGGGTTTCATGTTTCAGTGGTTTCTTCCTCATACCAGCAGAATGTTAAATGCAGCTTTGCTTTTTTGTTGAGTTCAAAATCCAGGTTTTTTTTGTGGGAAAGGGACCTGAGCATGTCTCTGATCTGGCCCAGGAGTTGTGCAGTTTGGGATCTTTGCAAGGAACCTCATCTGTTCCTCAGACAGAACATCTTGATTTCCACAGCTCCTCAGTGAGGCATTGCAAAGCCTCTTGGACCTCTGGAATTGTACTAGGGAGGGAAAAAAGCAGGATGGATGTGGACATGGAGCCTGCAGGCAGGAGCAGACAGCTCCTGGGGCTGCTCTTGTCATATTTCATGGTGCTGCACTGTACTCCTGGAAAGATCTCTTCAGGAATTCAAGCTATTAAACGGCTTGTAAAATTGAAACAAAAGCTTCTTGCAAAGTCAAATGTGCCAGGCAGGGGGAGAAGCCAGGTGGGTACAAGCAGAACAGGATCAAAGCAGTTTTAATCCGTGTGCTGTAATGTGGAGAGGTGTTATGGCCTCGTAAAAGGTTGCAGCCGTGCTAATTCCACTCTGTCCTTTGGAGATGAGACATTTCTCCCTGTTGAGAGCAGGTGCTCAGGCTCCAGCAGGACGCTCCTCAAAGCCCTCCTTGCTCCAGGCTGTAATTAGCAATTTCATTCCCTCTCTTATCAGTGACAGACTGAAACTCTGTCCAGAAAAAATGAAGTGTGTGCTCCACTTTTTCATATTGGTTCATAAGTTTCCTGTGGTTAATGAGGACTTTTATCCTTCTTTAGAGCAGAAGCAGCAGAAAAAGGGGAAAAATCCTCCATGATTATTTCTCCTTGGCAAATGTGCTGTGAAGAAACTCCCTTTAGAGCATGCAGAAGTGTTAATGTCTTGCAAGAATAATAATTTTCTGTAGTATTTCCCTGAACCTTAACTGTTGAGTATGACTCCAGCTTTACACTGAAGGAAGCATTTCCAATTCCTGCTCTCCAGGAAGTCTGTCACTGTGCAGTGCAGAGATTTCATTTCCAGTTCAGGTTCTTTCATCTTGCCCTGTGATGCTCTGGGAAAGGGAGCCCTGTGTGCCTAAGTCAGGCTGTGCCAGGGGAATGCTCTGCAGGGAACAGTCCTGACACAGGTAAGGAGTGGGACACGCTGCTTCTTGCCCCTCAAATCTGATTTTGGGGCATTTTGCAGCAAGTTTGAGGAGTAGGAGCGAAGCCCACAACAGCTGTTCGAAGACATCTGTATCTGAATTCTTCCTGCTGCTCCTCTGTCCAGAGCAGCTGTAGCTATCCCTGGATCCCTGGAAGTGTTTAAGGCCAGGCTGGACACTGGGGCTTGGAGCAGCCTGGGATGGTGGGAGTTGTCCCTGCAAAGGGCAGGGGGTGGCACTGGGTGATCTTTAGAGGTTCCTTCTAGTCCAAACCACTCTGGGAGTCCGTGACAATCCCTCAGGACTGAGCCACAGCTGCTCAAGTACCACAGAAAGAGCAGAAGCTGCTTTGAGCACACACACCACTGTGAGATTCCCTTGGTTTGGGCTTCTGTCCCTGGAAATACTCCCTGGCTCCTGCTCCTGGGGGTGCTTTGGGCACTGCAGTGTGAGAGTGTCCAGAGGAGGGACACGGGGCTGGGGAAGGGTCTGGAGGGCCCATGAGGAGCAGCTGAGGCACTGGGATGGTTCAGCTGGAGCAGACTGAGGGCAGAGCTCCCCGGGGGCTGCAGCTCCTCCCGAGGGGCAGCTCCAGCTCTGCTCTGGGCCAGGGACAGGAGCCAGGGAAGGGCTGGAGCTGGGCCAGGGCAGGCTCAGGCTGCAGAGCAGGGAAAGGTTCTTCCCCCAGAGGGTGCTGGCACTGCCCAGGCTCCCCAGGAGGATGCCCAGGAGGATGCTCAGGTCTGGGCAGGGACAGGGGCTGGGCTGGATCCTGTGGGTTCCTTCCAGCTCAGGATATTCTGTGATCTTGTGATCCTGTGAAGTAAAGGAAGGAAATCACCTCTAACCCCAGATCTGGGCTCCAGGGAGCTCTCTTTAGGAGAGCAGCAGTTCTGGCCGGCAGTGCTCTAGCAGGAGCTCCCCTGGCAGCTGGATTTGGGCAGTTTCAGAAGCAGGGACAGGTTCCTACATTCTCCTGCTGCTGGAGGTCCTTCCCCTCTGCCTTGATCTGCCAGGCTGGCTGTGCTGGCTGGCAACATCAGGGAATTCAGGGTTTTCCAGGAGGCAAGTCCACATTTGGCAACCTTAAATTCCTCTTGTTTTCTGCTTTTGTGGAGTCACTGCACAGTTCCCCATGATCTTATTGAATCTGGAGGTTTTTGAATGCCAGACACAGCCCAGTGAGCTGCTGGCATCCCTCTATCCCTTTCCTGCCATCCCCAGCTTTGGGCTCCTGCTGTTTTCTCCCCTCTGCAGCCCAGCCGACCCCGGAGCAGGCACAATTTGGTAACTACAGGAAATCCAGCAGTTCCTGGCCTGTGGGGCAGGTCATGGGAGGTGTGAGCAGCAGGATGGGGTGTCCCAGGTGCTGTCCTGCTGGTGTGGGGCAGGAACACCCTGCAGTGTCCCCTGGAGGTGACAGGTGTAAAAATAACGCAGCTCCTGTCCCTTCCCTCTGCCCGCATTAAACTTGCTCTGTTTCCCATCTTTGCCTCTGTTTTCCTCATCTGGAATCTCTTTCCCCTTTACCTCTCTTCACTAGTTCTTGCATTAATGCATAACGGGAGAGACAAGCCAAGAACCTGCTGATCCCAGCTGAGGTGTTGGCTTTAAAGCCTTTACAGTAAATACTATTGAGAACCCTCTAGATCAATGTTCTGCTGAAAAAGTTCTCCCAAACTAATCCAAAGAAGGAGCACAGTGTAATGTTTCTTTGAGGTTGAAAGGAGAAAGTGCTAATTTCATGCAGAAAAGATTGTATCCTGGACTGGCATAGGAATAGAAAATAAATTGGTATTAAATTACATTCGTCTGCCTCAAAATAATCTAATAAAACATCTTCTGGATCAATAGCTGAATCATTATCCCAGGCACATAGCAAGCTTTCCCTCTTTTAATTTGAGATTGAAGAAAAGAGGGTTTTGCATTACCATAGTAAAAAGAATAATACTTTAAGTCTTCATAGGAAAAAGGCAGAAGTAGAAAAAAAAAGATAAGAACCACACTTCGTGCCTTAAGCAAATGTCATTCTTCATTTGAAACTTGTAATTTATGGGTAGTGTGAAATAAATTTATATATTTAATGACTGTCAATCTGTCAGCTTTGCTGACAAAAAAAATCCAACTACACAGAGTGAAAGGACTTTGTGTGCAGGAAGGGAGGAGAAGGGCAAGACAAGGCTTTCAACAACTTTGTTCTCCTAATTAAGGCTCACCAGGGGAAAAAAAGAGGAAAAAAGATGGCACAGTTCTCCCCTGAAAATGCAGTTTCATCAAAAGAAAATGAGTGTTGGCTGCAGCGTGCCCAGTCCAAACAAGGCTGACGTGGAGAGAAACTGCAACCACATGCAGACTGTGGCCAAAAAAGCTGGAATCACAGGGGTGTGGATTCCAAACACTGCAAAGGGGCTCAGTTTATCAAAGCATGGAGTAAATACAGAGAGAACACAGTCAGAATAGGCAAAACCAGCCTAAATGTGTGTGTGTGAGATTATTTAAAGCAGTGAGACTTCAAATAGGTGATGAAGAGTGACCTCAGAGATGACATGAGGGAGATGATGAAGGGTGAGGTTATTCCTGAGGCTCGGAGGGATGGCTGGGCACTGTCAGCCTAGGACAGTCCTCCAACTTCTCCCCTGAAAAAGCACATTTCTTCATTTCCCTGTAATATATTCATTAATGCAGCAGGTGGAACAGGGAGTACAATGTAAGTCCAGGGGCACCAAGCTGGGAAGAGATACAAACAGTACAGAGCACTGAATCACAACTCCAAATGATCTTGATAAGTGGGAGAAATGATCTGAAACCAATAGCCTGAGCCTCCCTGCAGGGAAGAGTAACTGAGGAAGGTGAAATCAAATATATCAACTCGGAGCAATCCGTAAGCAGCTGCACAGCACTGCGGGAATTTGGGAATTTGGGGTGAGGGGAACTGCCCCAGAGGCAGCAGACGTTGTGCTAAAGGCTGGACAGGGCTTGGAGCAGCCTGGTCTGGTGGAAGGGGGGGATCAGATGGGGTTTAAAGTCCCTTCCAACCCAATCCATCATGATGTTCCAGCCTCTGGTGATCCCAACAAAACGAGCAGCAGTTTTCTGCTGGAGGTGCTGCTGCCAAGAGCTTTGGTGTCCTGCCGAACAAGAGGGGCACAGGGGATGTGCTGCAGCTCCTTACCCACAGCTGCTTTTGAGTTCATTGTCCCCCAGGGATTGGCCTGGGGCGTTTTCCTCTTGGAGAACTGGCAGTGCTCTTGGCTCCTCGTGTTCCCTCTCAGCATCTCTGTGTGGGTGAGGAGCAAACAAAGCCAAAACTTTCGATGAGGAGCGTTTGCAAAAGAACCCAAAGCTTCCCATGGCCCTGGCTGGGTGGGGATTGGAGCTGGGCCTTGAGCTGGTGACAGATTTATGGGCTTCTTCCCAGTACCTTGATGGCGCTGCCAGCTCCCGGTGTAACAGGATCCCATGAGGGTGAGTGGCTTTGGAGCGGTTCCTGTTGCCTGTGGAGCCACGTGATGGGATGAACTGAGAGCTGTGGAGCAGGCAGGGCTGCGGAACCCTTCCCTCCAGGAGAGGAGCAGCCTTTGCTCCAGGAAGTGCACACAGACACTGCAAGAGCTGATTTTTCCCTTTTTCCCCAACCGTTCACCGCTGGATTTGCTTTGTTTCAACCCTCCAAGGATCCTGTAGCTTTTGGAGAGCTGTGACACCACCATTCCCAGGGTAAGGAGTTTTGTTTCCACGTGTCTCAGCACTGTCAGGCGAACAACTCCAGCATGTGCAGCCGCTCTGGAGGATCCATCTGACTGTGCCTGAGCCTCCTGCTTTTCTTCTGGGGCTGCTGCAGGGGAAACCTGCTCCACATCAGCACAGCCTCCTGCTCTGGGGAGGCCACAGCTCCTGCCCTGCCTGTCATCCCTGTTCCTGTGTGCTTTCCACGGCATTTTGATAAATAGTGACCTCTTGTCAGCCTTGAGATCTGAGTTCTCCTCTTCTGAAGCCTCCAGCCCCGTTTTGGGGGTTTGGCTTTGGCTGAAACACTCCCAGGAGCTGATGTGGTGCAGCTGTGGGATTTGCAATTCCTGAATCCTGCCTGGCTCATCCAAGAGGAGGAGGAGGAAGGAGAGAGCCTGCTCTCTGTGCCACTCTTCAGCTCTTCACATTCCTCAGGCTCCAGCTCCAGCTCTGGCTCCCACCCTGCTGAAGGTGAGGAGGAGAACCTCCCTCCATGGCTGTGCCTTCACCGTGGGAACACTTCTGAGCAACCACAGAGGGTTAAAACCACATTTCTGAAGCCAGCCCGGGGGGAGAGTCACATGCACCAGGGAGATTTTGCAAGTCGGTGCTCGCAGCTCGGGGTGAGCAGAGGGAGGCACAGGCCTGGGTGATCCCTGCTCCTGGGGGCACAGGGGGACCTCCTCCAGCCCACACTGGGACATTCCTGCTGGGCAGTGGCACCTGTGCAGGGCACAGGGGGACAGTGGCACACACAGGACAGGCAGCAGGAGGCTGAGCTGCATTCCCAGCAGCAGGAGTGGCTGCAGCAGGTAAGGCTGTGCTGGGGGCTCTGGGGATGAGGCAGAGGGACATGCCCGGTGTTTCTCTGCTCTTTAGTGAGGCCTTGGAGGGGTCCAGGGAAGGAGGAAGTTCAGTTCGCCAGAGGGATGTTGGCGTTGCACAAAGAATAAGAGGAAATGTAGAGAACAGGAGAAGAGGGGCTGCTCCTCGAGGTGGCTCAGGAGGGATCCGAGGGAGATTTGGGAGGATCCAAATCCCCCCATGGGCAGTTCTGCAGGAAAAGGCAGCAAAGCCAAACTGTGCTGCACTAAGAGGTGAAAGCAAAGCTGCTTTGGCTGAGGAGCTCCCAGCGACTGGGGAAGGCTCTTTCCCTCCCTGGGGATGGCACCTTCACTGGGCACTGTCCTCCAGAGCCCAAATTCTCATCATCTGAGCCAGAGAGCCTTGATTCATCTCCAAATGGAGGTGCCAGCAGCAGCAACAAGGTTATTTGTTTTAATCAGGTTTTTCTTCAGTTTTTAATTAGGTTTTTTTCCATAATTTTCCTCTATTTTTTCACTCTTTGCTTCTGTCTTCTCTGGGCTTTTCTGTCTTGATTTTACACTCCTTTCTGTTGGATGGCAAAAGAAGGAAAAAGGAGTGAGACAATTCAGTCTGAATGCACCCTTTGGCGCTGGGATGTGCCCTGTGACTCGTGGTGCCCATGACCCTCGTGGCCAGGGGAACCTGTCCTCAGCTGAGCAGGTGAAGAGCAGGTGCTGTGCCCATCCCGTGTGCACACACTCACTGCTCTCATCCTTTGAGGGGGAGTTTTCAGCCCTTCTGGGTTGTTTTTTTTTTTTTTTTTCCCTCTGTGATCAGAAGAATTTCTCATGTTGTTTCTCTTGCCTCCGTTTCCTTTCTGATATTCTTCAACCAGGGACTGGCCTGGCTTTGTGCAAGGGGATAAATACAGCCACAACCATCAGGAAAAATAAAAACAGAAAAAAAGGAGTCAGAAACAAACCAATCCCTTTTAGAAGGAGAATGGGTGAGATCTGTGAGGGATCCTCCCACCAGGAGACAACAACGGGCTCCTGGTTTGGGCTGAGGTTAAAAAAAATAAGCAGTGATTTTGGAAAGCTGGAGTGGAAGGTAATTGAAAAATAAACTCCGGAGTCTTCCAAGCATTTAACAGCCGCCCACAGGCGCTGGCAGGAGGTCAGAGAGCTGTGTCAGCAGGGAAAAAACACCGGGAAAACCGTGGGCACGGTGCCTGCTGTGAGAACTTCCCTGAGGAGAGGGGAGAGGAAAGGAGAGGAGAGGAGAGGAGAGGAGAGGAGAGGAGAGGAGAGGAGAGGAGAGGAGAGGAGAGGAGAGGAGAGGAGAGGAGAGGAGAGGAGAGGAGAGGAGAGGAGAGGAAAGGAAAGGAAAGGAAAGGAAAGGAAAGGAATAGAGAGGAGAGGAGGAAAGAAAAGGAGAGGAGAAAGAAAAAGAGAGGAAAAGGGAAGGGGAAAGGAAAGCAGAGACCCTCCAAGGCTTCACTGCAGCTGGGTGGGAGCTCCTGCTTGACTCTGCCTCCAGCAAATGGATTTTTCTGCCTTTTCTGCACTTCTCCCATCCCGTGGTGAGGATCTGGCCCCGTGTCACTCCCGGGAAGGGGCATTTCCACCAGCTCCAGGTTCTCCTGAAGGTGATAGCACAGAGAGAAAGTCTCTGCCTTGCTAACTGCTTGCAAAATGTGAATGCTGATGGATGTCGGGATAATTTAAGGAATAGTTAAGGATAACTTTTCCACCTTTCAACAAAATAACAAAAACAAAAAGTGAGTCTGTGTGTCCTGAGCTCACACTGGCCCACACCAGGTGCTGACATCCCCCAGGAGCACAGTCACTGCTGTTTATCCTTTATTTGCTGTCTCTGCAAGATCTGGGATTTTCTTTTTTTTTCTCTTTTCAGGGCTAAAAAATGCCTCGTGGCTCGTGGGCAGCAGGATCCCCAGGAAGGCAGCAGTGGGAGTGAGGGTTTCACAGTCTGCTCCCCACTCAGCTGCTGTGGGGCTGGTTGGTGCTTCCCAGCAGGGGCAGAGAGAGAAATGCTGAATTTCTGAGCAGACAACACAGAATCCCTCACGGAGAGGCACCTCCAGCATGGCCCAGAAAAGCCAAGCTGAGGGAACGGAGAGAAATGAGTCCTCCCTGCAGTACTGCAAGAGTGAGCTCAAGGAAGGAGCCCTGCAGTGGGTGACAGGTGAGGGAGCAGCTCTTTGGTAACAGGAGAGGAGATCTGAGCTCAGAGCCCTAAAATAACCACTGACAGATTTTACCAAAGCTGCTCTTTAACAGCATCTCACTTGTGAAAGCACCAAAACACTTTGGGTGTTTCAGCATTTTGGGAAGGGGATGGAGATGCTTTGAGGTGGTTTTTCTTTTGAATACTTGATATGCAGGAATGAATGAATCAACCTATTGAAGAGCAGCCCCCTGCAAGTCCTCTCCTCTTGGCCTTTGAAGCTGAGAAATCTTTGGGAAACTTGAGCTATGCTGGGGGCAGCAGGGGAGGGGATTGTGCCCCTGTGCCCCTGTGCCCAGCTCAGAGCCCAGCTGCAGAGCTGCCCCAGCCCTGGGCCAGCACAGCAAGGACCTGGAGCTGCTGGAGAGATCCAGAGGAGGCCCCAGGGGGATCAGAGGGATGGAGCAGCTCTGCTGGGAGGAAAGGCTGGGAGAGCTGGGAGTGTTCACCTGGAGAGGAGAAGCTTTGGGTGAGCTCAGGGTGGCCTTGCAGGGCCTGAAGGGCCAACAGGGAAGATGGAGAGAGAAGATTGACAGGGGCCTGGAGTGACAGGACACAGGGAATGGCTCCACTGCCAGAGGGCAGGGCTGGGTGGGAGATTGGGCAGGAATTGTTCCCTGGCAGGGTGGGCAGGGCTGGCACAGGGTGCCCAGAGCAGCTGTGGCTGTCCCTGGATCCCTGGCAGTGCCCAAGGCCAGGCTGGACATCAGGGTTTGGATCACCCTGGCAGCAGGCAGAGGCATGGGTTCACTCCCACCCTCCTGCAGGGCCTCCTTTTTGCTCCAAGTGTCCCCAGGAGCATCCCAGGGACACCTGGCTGACCCTGGAGCTGCAAAGGAGAAGGAAATTTGGGTGAAACCTTTCAGTGAAGCAGCATCTCAGCAGAACCAGCCACTTCCTTACCCCCAAACCCTTCCTCTCACTGTAGCACAGCTTGTGGAAGCTCTAGGTGGATGCCAGATGGGTGCCTGGAGAGCACAGCGCTCCTGGGCTGCTCCTCAAATCTGGGACAGGCTGTCCTCACACTTTTTAGGCTCCTGACTTGAGTCTCCAGGATGTATCTCTGATCCTGAGCTGACACTGCAAGAGCCTTGAGCAGAGCCACGCTCCAGGATTGCTGCTGGAGAGGAACCTGGCTGCTGCAGGATCTGGGGTGCCCCAGGGCAGCCCTGCCACATCCCCAAGCAATGGGATTACTGGGAAAGACTTTAATTAATGGCTCAAGTTGGTTTTTGTGGTAGGAGGGCAATGAGGGTGTCTCCAAGAGGGAAATGAGCCTCAGCACCAGGGAGCAGCCTGAGCCCATTGTCCATCCAGCTGAGGCAGGAATGGCTGTGCTGCAGCTCAGAACATCCTGTGACCTCCTGCCATCTCTGGCTGCTCACAGCTGGGGTGCTTTTGGGGTTTTCTCCCCTCCCAGGGGATCTCAGGCTGTTTGCAGAGCTCCTTAGAAAGGCCAAGGAGGGGATTGTGGGTCAGTTTAAAACACAGCAGGGTGGTGTTTTAACCAGATAAACAAGATTCTAACAGATTAAAAAAAAAAAAATTACCAGTTGCTGTAGGGCTGTGGAATAAAAATTTGTGCTCTCAGCCTCTCTTTTGGCAGGTGTGGGATAAACCCCCCAGAACTGCCCTCTCCTGCTTCCAAGGCAAGGAAAGTCCTCACTGGAAAGAGGTTTGGCAGCTGTTTGCAGACTCTGAGGTGATGGTACAGGATTTTAGTGATTATTAATCATTCAACATCACACGTGTTATTGTTAAGAGCCAGTCATGATGCCTGTCATCTGAAATACTCTCAATTGTTGTATCTGAGTTTTTTCCTCATTACTGTCAGTCCTTAACAAGAGTTATGTGGTTTTTTTTTATCAAAGTACCCGTGCACTTATGCAACGTTTTGTGTTTCCAGGAATTAAGCTAAAGCAAGCATAAGCACTTGCTTTAATTGTCAGCTCGTGCAACTTCCTGCATTCACCAGAGGAGCAAATCTGGGAGGACTGCAGAGGCTGCAGTTATAAAAATTACAAAACACCCTTTTTTCCAAAAAACTCAGGAAAGTCGATGTATCAGTAGATCCCCTTTCAGATGCAATCTTGGTCTCCTAGCACACAGGAGGAGCAGCAAACAGGCATGTCAGCGTTTTCTGCAGGTGTTTGCTTCTCTCACAGCTCCTCTTGCAGATCCCCCCCAGGGCCGGCTGCTGCTGGTGCTCAGCGTGGACAACACCTGCCCCACCTCCTCCTTCGACATGGACCTCTGTGCCAGGAAACTGCAGGCCCTCGGGGTCCAGGTGAGCTCCCCCGGGAGGTGATTCCAGCTGGATTTGCATAATTTACATCGACACCCACGTCCCAGATGGCTTTGGGGTTTGTTTTATTTTTGCTTTGAGAGTCGCTTGTTTCAGTCCAACTTCAGTCTGTTCCCCGTGGGCTGGGAGTCAACTGGGATGAACTTGGCTTGAAACTCTTTGAAGATAGTTTGGAGTGAAATTTGCTTAAAATTAGATAAGATAGAGCATCCCTGGGACGTCTGCCTTGTCTTGTCCTTCATCCCAGGAAGGCATTTTCTTGCCTCGTGACTCCCCCTGCCCTTCCCAGGCAGGTGGTACTGCAGCGGAGGCAGGAGCACAAGTCTGGGGTGTGTGGCAGCTCTGGGGATGGGATGGGGATGCTCCCTGTGGGAGGCAGCTCTGGGGATGGGATGGGGATGCTCCCTGTGGGAGGCAGCTCTGGGCACACAGAGGTGGGTTGCAGTGGCCCACGAGGTGAGCCCAAACTGAGGGTGGCTCTGGTCGTGTGTTTGCTCCCGGGCAGGTGCCGATGGATGCGTGGAAAAGGCTGATCCAGGAGGCTGTCCTGAGGCCTGAAGTCAGGAGGTTCCTGTTCTACAGCTCCAGAGGCTTCCAGATTGCCATGGCTGTGGTGAGGGCACCGTGGGGTTGTGCCCAGGGGCTTTGGCTGGGCAGCACATCCCGGCTCTAACACATTCCTGCTGCCTGCCCCTGGCACTGCCAGCTCACAGGAGTCCTGCAGGAGGAGGGCAGGGCCCCCTCTCCAGCCCCTTGCTGCAGTGCCACCAGAGCAGGCTGCCCATGGCTGGGTGGGCAGCACACACTGAGCTCACTGTACCTACCACAGCCTGGGGTTAGCACTTGAGGTTAATGATCTGAAGGTATTCTGGTCCTGATGTTAATTTAGACCAGCAAATCGGTCAACTTTTGGTCTCATTTGTCCTGTGGTAAAAGAAACTCCTCTAGAGAGCCAACCATGAGCATCTGCTGTGAGGCTGGTGCTTTGCAGTGTGCTGAGGGTGTGATCCAAATCTTTAATTCCTTTTTTTCTTTTTTTTTTTTTTAATCCTCTCTTTCACTGATACTAGAGGAATTGCTGCTGAGTGGGTTTTTTTTTTTTTTTTTTGGAGGGGTTTGGTGCCTGTTTAGAGCACCTGAGTTTTGTCATTCTAAGATGATGTGTGATGCTGTGCCCTACATGTCACACTGCTCCTCTCAGTGCAATCTCCTGCCCAAATCCATGCCCTGTGAGGTCAGGGAATCCAGTTTTCCCTGACTTTACCCCAGTCCTTGACCCCTGTGTCAGTGCCCACTGGTTGAGCAGTTACTGTAATGGAGTGGTCTCTGCAGCACCTTGAAATAGGAACTTGCTAAATCCAGGGACTCTGAGAATTATTATCAATATGCCTCAGTGAGTGCATTTCTTATCTAAATGGAAGAACTCTGTTGAAATCCTTCCTAGGGATGAATCATCATTAATAATTCACTCTTTGTCTTTGGTGAGTGGTGATTTTTTAAAATAAACTAGGGCTCACTCAGTCCTTCCAGTCCTTTCTTTCCTCTATTTATTATTGGAAAGAAGTTTTGTCCTCTCTCACCCTGTGAAAAATCCCGTGGGACTTAATTTATAAGGGAGAAAGGACTGTTATTTTTTTCTTCCTGTGACTTTTCTCACTTTCATGGCTATGTGACTCTCACCAGCCTGTTTTTCCCCAGGTTTTCTACATCTCTCTCTGGACAAACCTTTACTCCACCCTCCAGCTGTGTTCCCTGGGACACTCCTGGGGGGCCGCTGTGCTGGTGACACTGGTGGCCCTGGCTCTCACTGTCCTGGTCATCCTGGTCATGGATTGCCAGCAGAGGAAGGTGAGAGGAGACTCCTGGTGTGGGAATGTGGAGAGAGGAGAGCAGGATTCCTCCTGCTGGGGCATTCCCTGGCTGCAGGCAAAGAGTGCAATGATCCAGGGAGGAGGGGATGTTCTTACAGGACTCAGGGAAAAAGGGATGTTCTGCAGCCAAGGGAGGGGATGGAATGCTTGAAATGGAGATGTTGGAGCTGCCCAGGCTGGCTCAGACCTCCTGCTGCTGGAGATCAGAGGATTAGAGGATCCCAGACTGGTTTGGGTTAAAAGGGACCTTGAAGCTCATCTCATCCCACCCCTGCCATGGGCAGGGACACTTCCCACTGTCCCAGGTCACTCCAATCCCCAGTGTCCAGCCTGGCCTTGGGCACTGCCAGGGATCCAGGGGCAGCCACAGCTGCTCTGGGCACCCTGTGCCAGCCCTGCCCACCCTGCCAGGGAACAATTCCTGCCCAATCTCCCACCCAGCCCTGCCCTGTGGCACTGGGAGCCATTCCCTGTGTCCTGTCCCTCCAGCCCTTGTCCCCAGTCCCTCTGCAGCTCTCCTGGAGCCTCTTTGAGCACTGAGAGGCCACCACAAGGTCACCCTGCAGACCAGCCCTTGCAGAGTGTGGGTTGGGCTCCCACAGCAGCTCTGGCTCCTGCTCTGATGATTCCTCCTTGCACTCTCTGCTGCCTCTGGCACTGCTGGCACCATTTGTCTGGCTGAAGAATAATATTGGAAAGTCTTGATTCAAAATCCAGAGGGGGATTTGGAACAAATGATTCTTCCAAGGGGCAACCAGGCAAATATGGGGGTTTACAGAGGTTCAGGACAGGAGGTTGCTGGGGCATGGAGAGTAGAACACGACACTGGGAATCAATCCCACTGTTTTCTTTTCAGAGCTGCAGTATTTGTGATTATCCAGCTGCAGTTGGTAGACTTTTGACGTGGATTGTGTCATTTTCTCTTGCGTTCTTCAACAGCTAAACGTGAACACAGATGTGAGGCTGGCAGCTGTCAATGAAATCTTTATCAAACACAGCATAATCCTGGGGATTACAGATGTCCTGGAGTGGCCACACAACATCCTACAAGTATCCTTTCTGCTGGGAATTGGTCAGAGTCCTCCTGGGTAAATGCCTTCTGCTGGAGGGATTTCCTGATGTTTGATCCAGAGGGATCCCAGGATCTGGTTTGTCTCCTATGGGATGGTGTGAGGAATTGGGAAGTTTTTATTTCTCCTCTAAGTGGGGATTGAGATATGCCCAAAGGTAATTGGAAATAATCAGTCTAAAGGATTAAAGTGGGATTCCTTAGGGCAGACAATTATTCCTAAAATATGTTATACTTATATGACACTGATTATTCTGCCTATAGGCACAGTGATAGCAAAGTTCCAGTGGCAGAAAAACCACCCCCAAAACTGCTAAAAAACAACAGGGAGAAAACCAAACAGTCTCCCAAAACCTCTAACATGGAGAAAAACAAAATCCCCATCCCTGGGCTCATTTGCTGCTTTTCAGAGATGATTCCTCTGCACTAGACAGGGATTTAGGGGAATGAAGAGAGTTTTAAGGCTCCATGAAGGTGTTAAAGGAAGGCAAGAGAGACACAGAGATTGAAATACAATGGAGAGGGAAGCCAGGGTGAAGCAGGGAAGGGGACAGGGAACACTGCAGGGGGGCAAAGTCATTCAGGAGGAGGAGGAAACCCTTAAAAACCTGAATTCCACATCTCTAAACCTAAATTCCACATTTATTCAGGCCCGCACAGTCCACTAGAGGACTAATCCAGGGAGCCTTCACCTTGACCTACCTGTCCCAAAACCGCCTGAGAGCAGCAGATAACCCAGGGATTTACAGTGGCTCTGTCTGCTCCAATGGCAGATCCATTTGAACCCTCTGGATTTTACATTTTCCTGCATCCCCGTGCTGCTGGCAGCTGCAGCAGCTGCACAAGGACAGAGCTGTGGCTGCCTCAGAGCTGGCAGGACTCACATCCCCAACACCTTCTCAGCAGTGTCCTCAGAGCAGCCCTGAGCATGGCCAATTTTGTAAAAAATAAAAAATAAAAACTCCCTAGGAACTAAGGCAAGGCAGCAGGAAGGGGTTTGGGGCAGCTGAGTCCCTGTGCCCCACAGTTTATTTAGTGTGGGGTCATGGTGTGAGCAATGGGCAGTGACCCTGGGCTGCAGGAGCTGAGGGAGGAGGACTGGCTGCTCTCTGCTTGCCCATTAGCTTGGAGTTTTTGTTTCCAGCCTTAAAACCAGCCCTGGGCTTTGTCATTTGTGTCCTGGCTGCCCTGAGCACCCCGAGGGCATCACCTGCCCATCCCAGCATCCACATGGATGGGAGGGGGAAGCCTGGAGAGATTTATTGGGGTATCCAGTACCTCTGAGGGTCCAGCCCTTGCAGATTGGCTTAAAAGAATCACAGCCAGGCTGCTCTTCAGAGGTGTTTAGTAAAGTAAAAGGTTTAAGAAATGAAAAATAACAAATGTTAGAGACAACAAAAGAAAAAGCTGAGTACAGGTGTCAGAGAAACCTCTGATACCCTGCTAGAAACACTCCAAAAATCCCCTTAGTTCTTTTGTGCTCCTCCTTTAGTATTTGATGGTTCAGGCAGAGCCATTTGGCCCCTGGCCCAATGAAATCTTTGAGCTACACTTTCCAAGCCCAGTCAGTGCTGGCCCTGAGCCAGTTACATTGAGAAGGGCACAGAACTTTCTAGTTAAACTTCCTAAAATGTCTAAAAGTAAATGGAAACTCCTTCCTCATACAGAGATCCCTTCCTTCACTGCCCCTTCAGCTGTGCTTTGTGCACTTCAGCCCCGAGCCCTGCCTGCAGGCCCTGACAGCCCACATCACTCACCTGCAGGGGACACAGGTAAGGGACAGCCTGGGGACACGGGCACGTCCTGCCTTCAGCCCCGCATTGGCTGGGATGGAGGTGGCCAAGGACAAAATGAGTGTTTGAGTGCCCTGCTGAGGTTCCTCTGCTGTGCACTGGGAGGTGAATAAAGAGCACCTGTCCCTGCCCAGTCCAGCAGGAATTTGTCCAGACCCCGTGGAATGTGCGTGTCTGGATAATTAACTGTACGGCGTTAATGATGGAAAGTCATCAGGAATCAAAGGCAAATTTTGGAAGCACATGGCACACCTTGAAACAGCTGCCACCTTGAGCTGTCCTCCTGGAATAAGTGGGATAGCCTGGAGGAGCAGGAATTGCTGGATTGAGTTAATTATATCAACATTTTGTCCTCTTGGCTTTCCAAAAACGTTTTGCTCTCTGTGGGTGTGTAAATATCCACTGAAGTGCCTTTGTGGGACGAGAGGTGAGAGTCCTCTGAAACCTCCGGGCTGCTCATCTCCCTGAGAGCTGCAGCTGACTGACACAGGGGATGGGACAACTCTGTTGTTAAAGGCAGGATGCTCCATGCCAGGCTGGGATTGTGGTGCTGGGAGCAGTTTCCTGGCAGCTGAGGGCAGCCAGGCCATGGCATGGACACCCAGCTCCAAGTGCTTGGCATGGGAAATGCCAGGAGGGAAAAACGTGCAGGAGGAAATGATGCCTTTTAAACTCTGTCCTCAGGGCACCACCACTGCTGCCTGGGGTGGGAAATCCCTGCAGTTAAATCCGTGCAGGAGGAAATGGTGCCCTGGAAAGGCTGTGCTCAGGACACCACTGCTGCCAGCCTTTGGAGAGCCCCAAATCTCCTTCTGTTGCAGGCAGGCTTGAGGCACAGGCTGAACAAGCTCTGTGTGGTCATGGATGTGGCCGTTCAGCCCGAGCTGGGGATGGAGGAGGAGGCTCCATGTGAAGAATCCCCTCTTTTATCCAGCGGCGTGACCCCGAATAAGGATGCTGTGACCTGCAATGAGCTCCTGCACCTCATCCCCGAGGGCCCACCTGAGGTGAGGAGAAATAGCCCCTTGACAGAGGCACCAAATCACCCCCCCAAGGTATCTCAGCTCCAAAACTCATCCCAGCCATGGGGAACACCACCTTTATCTCCAGCAGAAGTGCCTGGAGGTCCACACACACCTTCTCCAGCCCTGGTGCTGTCGAGCTGTCTGAGCAGCTGGGGATAATCCTTGAGGAGTTCACGGATTGGGTTTTTCCTTGCTGCTCCCAAGGGTCCTGTTTGGAAGAAAACCTCTCGCCAGGGACCTGGTGCCCCTGCCCCTGCCCCTGAGCCATGGAGGAGCCCAGCCTTTGTCTCCTCCACAGAAAGTGCCTTCAAAGACTTGTGCCACACTGAGCAACAAATGTGTCCTGATTCCTGCTCAGCACGGAGCTACCGAAGGGATGATTGGGATTTATTTTGCAGTTTTCCTGTCACTGCTGCTAAGTGAATTCAGTGCCGGTGACATCCCTGCAGATTGAGGCTCTGGCTGTGTCTACAGGCTAAAACAAGCCCCAGGAGGCAGGGACAGAGAGGGCAGGTCCCCAGGGCCACCCGCGGGCCAGTGGTCATTTGGTGTCACCCCGCTGTGGGACAGTGTGCCAGCACTGCTGGCCACAAGGGATCTGGGCCACTTCTCTGTGCCACTGGCTGCTGTCCCACTCCTGTCAGAGTAGGATGATGCCTTGGGAAGGCTGAGCTGGAACAGAGACTGGAGAGAGCTGGAGAATAAAGTAGGGCTTTATTGAAAGGCCTTTAGGATACACCTTGGGCAGGACAAGAGCCTGACCAGGTCCAAGGTGGACCCAAAATGGTCCCAAAATTGATAAATGGTCCCAAAATGGCCTCAAAATGAACACAAAGTGGTCACAGAATGGACAAAAAATGGGTGACTGGTCATGAGGTGTCACACTTTTATAAGTTTTGCTCCATTTTGCATGTTGGGGTTTAATTGTCCCATTCCAGCTCCAGGCTGTGAGGTCCCATCCTGCTTGTCCCTCCCTCCAGCCCACCCTTGTTTGTGCCTTTGGGCTGAAAGTTGTCCTTGGTGTGCAGCAGGAGAAGGATTTGTTTTGTGTCCCTGCTGTGTGCAGAGCTGAGTGACACTGACTGTGAGCTCAGAGCTGCACCCCTGGGAAGCACAGAGTCTGAAATATGTGAAAACTCAAACTTAAGGCATCAAGGACAGTCCTTGAAGCAGGGAGAAAACGGTGTTTGATGGATGCTCTGACACGTCTCTTGCTCCCTCCAGGCCATGGCCCAGCAGCTCCTGGTGATTTTCAGTGGATGCTACGTGCGGCTCCTGGTGACGGGCCGGCTCCCTGGGGCCAGGGCTGGGGGACACCTGGGGCACAGCAGTGTCCCCTGCCTCTGCCAGTTCATCCAGACCACCGTGCTCCACACCCACCACAGCTGGGGCAGGCGACCAGAGCGGGCTGGAGGACACCAAAATAGAGCTGTCCCCACACACCGGTGAGGAGAAGCTGTGGGGCAGAGAAGGGAGCTGTAATTCCTCATCCTGGATGAAAGAGTGGAAATAGGACATTAAAATAAAACATGCAAGGAAGCTGCTCACCTTGGAGAGCCCCTGCCCACCAGCTCATCATGGAGGAGCTGCCCCAGGGGTCAGAAACAACCCAGGGACAGCCTAGGACTCGTTTGTCTCCAAACCCTTGTGCCACCAACCATCACCCCGACACAACCTCGTAGCAGCAAAGGCCAGGCCATCGCTGGGGGTGGCAGCAGGAGGCTGAGCCCTGCAGCTCCAGGAGCTTGCATTTGGCTCTTCCCAGGGTGCAGGAGGACTCTGCTCCTTCCCCTGTTGTTTCTGTCACCAGGAATGGGGAGACCACATCCATCTCCTCCTACCTCAGGCCCCAGCACCATCCCCTCAGCAGTGACCCCTAACACATGATCCTCTTATCAGTGACCCCTCGAACAAAGGATCCCCTTATCAGTGAGCCCCCCACATGATCCCCGATCCCCCATGCAGCCAGTGAACGATCCCAAGCCCTGCAGTGTCACCCAACTCGTTCCAGAAGGAAAACCATCACAACCACCGAGCTGATTTTCATCCACCTTTACTTCTGGTTGAGGCGTCACAGGAGGGGGTCAGGCAGAAGTCCCCCCACACGTGTGGGGTTTGGGGTTCTGCTGTCATTGCTCTGTGACAGGGCAGGGCTGGGGGCACATCCTGCAGCCTCTGCTCTGTGGCTGCTGCACATCACCTGGCGCTGACTGGGCGTGGGGAAAGGGATTCCCACCTCAGCTCCAAAACTCCAGCTCAGGGACTGATTTTGCCCTCGTGGGAATTGTCTGAGTTTGTACCAATATCACTGGGAGCATAATTTGGTTTCACAGTGTAAAAATGGAATTCCCTGCTAGGATGCAATGGCTCCTGCTCCTTCTCTGACATTCCATGGCCCATGGGTGCCAGGAGCATCTGATACATATTGGAAATATTTTTTTTTCTTGCCAACTAGTAAATTCTGGTCATGAGACACTGATCAGTACATTTTCTATTGGTGTGCTGCTGTGCCGAGAGCAGATACTGCAGGAATATGCTGATATTTTCTGATCTTTGGGATACAGGATTTCCAGCAAAAATCACTGGGAAGAGATCGCGTGGCCTTCATGGGAGGACCACGAGGGCTTTTATCGTCAGGACGTGCACTGGATGGGTTGGATGTTGCTGGGGAGTGAGGCTAGTGCTTCAGGGGGTGCTGGCAGCTCTGGGTTTACATCTGCAAATGACAAGGATGGGAGAAAAAAAGAGGGATTTGGGATTAACCAAATTCTGGAAGGGACAGTAGGGTCCTCTGGAAACCTCAGCTACCCTGATTGTAATTAACTGCAGAAAGGAGCTGAACAGCTTTGCTCAAAGGAGGACTTTGATTTCTCTCCCCGTTACATCCAAGTGTTTGCCCTGATCTTCCTGGAGCCTCTGCAAATTCCTGTCTCCCACTGCAGGACGGGAGCTGCTCCTTCCTTCTGCTTCTCCTTCACACACACTTAACCAAGGCATTAGTGAAGGGAGACACCCCCTTTCCCTTCCCACTTCAGCATCCAGCTGTTACTTTAGGGGACAGATGAAATTCTGGACATTTTTTAGGACCCCCTGTGCACACAATTCCCCATCCTCCCCTCGCACACAGCTCACAGGGGATGGCTCAGCCCTACACCTTCCCTGGAGTCTCCAAGGACAGCTCCAAGCTGCTGGCAGAGGTCACAGGCACGGCCCTGGAATGTGCTCCAGCTCTGGGAATGTTTGCTCAGGAGCCACCGGCAGGGGCTCAGCCAAAGCAGGGCAGCACATACGGGTAGGGCAGATCCTGCTGTGCTGAGAGTCCCCTGCCTGCTGCTCCAAGCTCAGCTCACTCTGACACAGAGCTCTGACCCCTGAGCAGGGCACTCAGGGGATGCTGGAGCATCTCCATGCCTTGGTTGGGGCGGGCAGAGGGGCCAGGATGGTCCCTGCTGTCCCCACCCTGCCAAACTGGGCCTCTGCTTTATCTGCAAACTCACTGTGCTTCGAATTGTGCTTTAAATGGGCCAGGGAGAGAAGAGGGAGGACAGGAATCTCTCTTTGCCAGCTCCGTGCATGGTGCTGTATTTTGGGGTTTGGCAGGGGCCTGAACGACAGACAGTGTCCTGGGGACACACAGCTCTGTGGGAGCAGGTGACATCCTCTTGTCCCCCTAATCCCATCCCAAAACCTGTCTGTCCCTTTTCCAAATGCTGGAATGACCTTTGCTCCTCTCCTCTGCCAGGGGCTGGAATGACCTTTAACAACAAAACCCAGCAAGGAAAAATAAAGCAGGGGAAAAGGGAAACTTTTGCAGCTTGGTCCTGGGAGCACAGACGGGGAGTGTGGAGGTGTCCCCAGCCCTGGCTGAGCCCAGGTGAGCCCTGGGGCCCCCGTCCCTGCAAGTTTGGGATGAGGTGTGGCAATTTTCCCATCACCAGGACTCTGCTCTCTCTGGCAGTGGCTTTGGGATGTCCCTGTCCCCAGGACCCTTTGCAAAGTCCCTGTCCCCAGGACCCCACACTCTCTCTGGCGGTGACTTTCGGATGTTGCTGCCCCTGGGACCCTTTGCGATGTCCCTGTCCCCAGGCCCCTTTGGGATGTCCTTGTCCCCAGGAACCCACTCTCACTCTGGCGGTGGCTTTGCGATGTCCCTGTCCCCAGGACCATTTAGGATGTCCCTGTCCCCAGGACCCCACGGGCTGTCGCTGTCCCCAGGACCCTTTGGGATGTCGCTGTGCCCAGGACCCTTTGGGATGTCCTTGTCCCCAGCACCCTTCGGGCTGTCGCTGTCCCCAGGACCCCACGGGCTGTCGCTGTCCCCAGGACCCCACACTCACTCCGGTGGTGGCTTCGGGCTGTCGCTGTCCCCAGGACCCCACTCTCACCCCGGCTCTGGGGCGCTGCCTGTGCCGGGCAGGGCGGTGGCTCCTGGGGCTCCCGGCTCCACAGGCTCCTCATCTTGCCGGCCACATAGCGGCAGGCTGCGGGGACAGGAGGAGCTTTGTCACCCTGGGGAACAGCGGCGACCCCGAAACAGCGTCCCCGGCGGGCCGGAGTACGGGGGGACGGGATTCACCGGGATCAGCCGGGATCAGCCGGGATCACCGGGAGCTGTTTTCGCTCCTGCCCTCCTGGCTGTGTCCAAAGCCCTGCAGCACCGCCCCGCTCCCCCCGCCAGCCGGGGCCGTGAAATCCGCGGACAATCTCCCCTCTCGGCTCTCTCCCAGACCTGAGGTTTCCTTACCGTGGATTATTACTCAAACCATTTCCCCGTGCGCTCAGCAGCCAGCCTGGAGCTGCCTCTCCGTGCCCCGGCAGGGGCTCGGCAGTGCGCTCTGAACAGCCCGGCTCCTCCTCCCTCCCCTCCCTCCCTTCCCTCCCTTCCCTCCCTTCCCTCCGCGGGGGTGTGCCCCGGAACACCCGGAACACGCGGGGATGGGCGGGGATGTCACCGGGAACACCCGGAACACCCGGGCACTGGCGGGGATGCGGCTCAGCCTCCGGGATCCCTGCCCGGGACGATCCCTGTCCTGCCCGGGACGATCCCTGCCCGGGACGATCCCTGCCCTGCCCGGGACGATCCCTGCCCGGGACGATCCCTGTCCTGCTCGGGACGATCCCTGCCCGGGACGATCCCTGCCCGGGACGATCCCTGCCCGGGACGATCCCTGTCCTGCCCGGGACGATCCCTGCCCGGGACGATCCCTGCCCGGGACGATCCCTGCCCTTCCCGGGATGATCCCTGCCCGGGACGATCCCTGCCCGGGACGATCCCTGTCCTGCTCGGGACGATCCCTGCCCGGGACGATCCCTGCCCGGGACGATCCCTGTCCTGCCCGGGACGATCCCTGTCCTGCCCGGGGAGGAGAAAACTCTCCGTGCTGCTCAGAGCAGCTGCTCCCAGGTCTGGGCGAGGGAGAATCAAAGAGGACGTGGACTTGCGTCGCTGATTGTGAAAAATGAGGTTCACTTTCTTGGTGAAATTTAAAAGGTTTAATAAAAAGAGAATGGGGGACAAAGAAAATAAAGCAAAGGGTTAACAGCCGGGTGCTTGGCACTCAGCCAGGAGCACCCCTACTATATTCGGAGACTTCCCTTAAATACTTCTTCTATTACATCGGCCTGTTGTATATTTATAGACTATTCTATATATCTATGAATGTTTATCTCTTCTACAAACTAGTTTTATACTCTAGGAACTATTCTATTTAGCATGGCCCCTCTTTGGGGTCACCTTTTCAGAGCATGTGTGTTTCTTGGCTGTGGTTTTAATCACTTCTTTTTATCGCTTCTACTTTGGGCCTTGGTTTATATTTTTTTTTTAAGCCAGCAGGTGCTGATAGTTGGTTTTTCATTCCCCATCACATGTTCACCCCTGAGAGGAGTCCTGGTGTCTCCAAGGGGTGTCTCAGAGTCCCCTCGGTGTGACCAGCAGGGATCCCAGTGTCCCCAGGGTGGTTACAGTGTCCCTCTCAGGATCTGTGTGTCCCATGAGGGTGTCCCAGTATCCCCAGGGTGGATCCCAGTGTCCCCAGGGTGGGTCCCAGTGTCCCCAGGGTGGTCTCTGTGTCCCATGAGGGTGTCCCAGTGTCCCCATCACCTGCTGTACATGTCCCTGCTCCAGGGGACAGCTCCCTGCTGCCCCGAGCCCAGTGTGTGGGTGACAGAGCAGCAGTGAGTGCCCATGTCCTGCTGCTCCTCCCTGGTGGGCAGCGCTCATGGGCAGGGCTATGGGGCACCATAACTGGGTCCCACAGGTCCCACCGGGCTCTCCTTGGGCCCCACTGCCTTCACCCCTGGTGGGGAAACTGAGGCACAGGGGGCAAACTGGGGGGTCCTGTTAAAGGGTCAGTCACTGCAAGACCTTCCCAGCCTCCAGCACCGACGTGGGGGATGCCAAGGACCTCCTGTTAGAGCCTGTTTGTGATTAAACCCCCCCAAATCGGTCTGCCCCAAGTGCTGCCCCACCACATCCAGCCCCAAGAGATGGAGATGCCAAGAACCTGCCGCTGGAGCCCATTTGAGGTGAAATCCCCCTGACTCTCCCAGTGCCCAGCCCAGGGGCTCACCCCTACCTTGAGCGGGGTCACAGTTCTCCCAGGAGACTTCGAGAAGCTCCTCAAGCTGATTTTCTGGAGGTCAAAGACCACCCTCACCCCCTCGGTGCTCTGCTGCAGCCTCTCGACCCTGCCCCACTGTGGGCCTGATGTTTCTGGTCTGAGAGATTTCAGCCTGCTGGCAGCTGCTGACTTTTTCCCAAAGGAAAAAGTTCTCAAGAAAGTTTCTTCACAAAACAATCTTGGCAAACAACTCTCCTTTCCCAAAACCATCTTTCTTCAGGTGGTGTTTTGCTACGATGCGATGTGGGCCTGATATTTCTGGGTCTGAGAAATTTTTCCTTGGGCAAAAGTCAGCAGCTGCCAGCAGGCTGAAATCTCTCAGAGCCAGAAAAATCAGGGCCACACTCCACAACCTCCCCCAGCCCTGGCATGGCGAGGCTGGAGGAAGGATTGGGATATGGAGGGGATGCAGCACTGCCCAGTGACCCCCAAGTGCCCAGCAGGGGAGGAATCCACAAGCCCATCCCACACTGGGATAAATCCTTGTCAAGCTTTTCATTTTTATAGATATCAGCAAAGAATAGGAATTTATCTCTGAAATCATTTGGAAAGAAACCCTCTCTCCATCCACTCTGTTGTGTGCAGGCATGTAGGAAACTCTGGCTGGAGATGGGCAGTAATTTGACAATAATGCCGTAACATTTTTATTTAGGAATGGAACAATCAAGGGCCTGAAACCCTAAGAACAGATGCTGGGGCTGAAGGGAACAGAAACGGGGCTCTGGCAACTTCTGCTTCTGTTCTCTGCCTGCTCCAAAGTGCATCACAGCCCCAGAAGAGACATTTATTATCCAAAAAGACCTGTAAAATCCCAGCTCTGCCTTGTGTTTAATGTGTTTTTACTCCGTATTTATGTTACCACAAACAGCAAGGAAAGAGTGAATGTGACTGGTTCTCACTGTTGCTGTGTGAAGGTTTTATTTAAGGCTGGTGTGTTTATGTTCTCCTTTCCCACTCCAAGCTTGGCTTTTCCCCTCCTTTTTCAATGTCTGCTGCATTGGGTGTCCCAAGGAGGGCTGGGTTCCTCAGCAGGGCTCTTGGGAATTGATGCTAATTCTGCTTTTCCTGAAGGTCTATGAAAGTGTGCTATCAAAATGTCAATTTTCTCCACTGAAAATGGAGAGAATTTCCCTTAATGCATGGACGTGTTTTAATCATGTAGCCTGAGGTACTAAGATTTTTATTTTCCAAGCCAACACGTGTAGTAGATTTCTGTTTGGTTGGTGTCTGAGAAGTGGGATTTGTGCTGGAGAGCTGCTGTTGGGAGGAAAGGATGGAGTCAGTCTGCTCCAGGGATGTGCCCCGAGCTGCAGGGAAGGGCAGTATTCATAGACTGTCTCCATATTTCGCTGCCATTCTGGGTGTTGGGGTTTAGCCTGGGCTTGTCAGCCAAGTCACAAACAATCCAGCCCAGGTGCTGAACTCTCGGTGAGTGTTTGAAACACTTCCACAGAAAGACAAGTTAGAAATGATTCCAAAGGCAGGATTGTAAATGCAGGGTAACGATTGCTGGGGAATTTCCTCAGGAGCTATGAGCCTCACACATATGGAATTTAGGAGGTGGAATCCCAGTTTCAGCTTTGGGCACCTGCAGGAGAAGAGGGGTCCTGGGGCTCAGGGCAGCCCCAGTGGGAGCTGTGAGGATGATGAAGGCTCAGGGCAGTCCCAGTGTGAGCTGTGAGGATGATGAAGGCTCAGGGCAGCCCCAGTGTGAGCTGTGAGGATGATGAAGGCTCAGAGCAGCCCCAGTGGGAGCTGTGAGGATGAGGAGGGGACAGAGCAGTCCCAGTGTGAGCTGTGAGGATGATGAAGGCTCAGGGCAGCCCCAGTGTGAGCTGTGAGGATGATGAAGGCTCAGGGCAGCCCCAGTGTGAGCTGTGAGGATGATGAAGGCTCAGGGCAGTCCCAGTGTGAGCTGTGAGGATGATGAAGGCTCAGGGCAGCCCCAGTGTGAGCTGTGAGGATGATGAAGGCTCAGGGCAGCCCCAGTGAGAGCTGTGAGGATGATGAAGGCTCAGAGCAGCCCCAGTGGGAGCTGTGAGGATGATGAAGGCTCAGGGCAGCCCCAGTGTGAGCTGTGAGGATGAGGAGGACTCAGGGCAGCCCCAGTGTGAGCTGTGAGGATGATGAAGGCTCAGGGCAGCCCCAGTGGGAGCTGTGAGGATGATGAAGGCTCAGGGCAGTCCCAGTGTGAGCTGTGAGGAGGATGAAGGCTCAGGGCAGTCCCAGTGTGAGCTGTGAGGATGAGGAGGGGACAGAGCAGCCCCAGTGTGAGCTGTGAGGATGAGGAAGGCTCAGGGCAGCCCCAGTGTGAGCTGTGAGGATGAGGAGGGCTCAGGGCAGCCCCAGTGTGAGCTGTGAGGATGAGGAGGGGACAGAGCAGTCCCAGTGTGAGCTGTGAGGATGATGAAGGCTCAGAGCAGTCCCAGTGTGAGCTGTGAGGATGATGAAGGCTCAGGGCAGCCCCAGTGTGAGGATGAGGAGGGGTAGCTCCTGCTGGGGGGCTGCTCTAAGAGGGGAGCCTTGGCTCGTTTCACCATGGAGTGGCTGCAGGAGAGGACCCCTAGGGCCTGAGCAGGTACTGGGATGTGGAGTGTTGCTCAAAGGAGTTGCTGAGGGACAAACCTTTGTGCCAGGCAGCAGCAGCAGGTGAGACAGTGTGGATTTGTGTGGAGGAATTGTCTCCTTTTCAATTTCATCTTGCCAATCCGTCCCCAGTGCTCTCAGAAAAAAAAAAAAAAAAAAAAAAAAACCACCAAAAAAACAAACCAAAAAAACAACCAAAAAAACCCAACCAACCAAACAAACACAAAACAAAACAAAACAACCCAAAAAAACCCCACAACAAACCACCCCCCAAAAAAACCCCAACAAAAACAAAACAAAAAAACCCAACCAAAAAAAAAACCCCAAAAAACAAACATACAGAAAAATAAACCCCAAACAAAAAATAAACCACATAAAAAACCCACAACAACAACAAAAAAAAGGGGTTATGAGGACAAAATAAGTTTAAATTGAGGGAAAACCTCTTTTTCTGTTATTGTCACTTTGTAGGAGGTGTTTGGCACTCCAAGGGCAGCCAGATTCCAACTTGTGGCAGCTTGGGTTTGAGAGAAATCCTGATCCATTTGTAATTCCCGCTGGCAGGAGCCCAGTGCCAGGCACAGGGCCTTAGACATGGGACACTAAACTCAGCCCCCAGGTTCCTGAGGTCACTTTTTCGGATGAATGCTCCAGGCTTTTCCTCGGCGCCAGGAGCTCCTGTCCCTGCTCTCCTGGGGGACCCAAGTGGACAGGGCACTCTACATGTGGCCTTTGGTGGAACCTGCATGATCTGTAGGTGCTAAAAGAAGTCAAGAAAAACCCCCAAACCCTGAGTAAGACCCTCTAGACCTCCCCCCTGGACCCCCCACCCTCCAATCCCTCTGGAGCACCCTTCATTCCCCTCCCCAGAGGGCTGGCTGCAGCCTGCTCTGAAGCAGGCAGAGGCTGGAGGAGCTCCTCTGAGGTTTGGCTTCCCCAGCCTCCGCACCGGTGTTGGGTGTCCTCCGGGTGTGCAGGCACGTCCCTCTAGATGGTGCTAAGATAAAGAGAAAAGCGGGGTGGTGAGAGGCCTGGGAGGACAGGCTGCCCCTCTGGGCACTGCCAACTCTCCTGGGGGAGGACATCCTCTCCCTTTTCAGCCACTCCTGCAGCTGCTCCTTGTGTCTGTTGGCAGCAAACACATCCCAGAGTCTTCTTCCACTTCCAATTTCCCTTGCTGCTGTGTGAGGCTCCACAAACCACCGTGACTTTGATCAGTGCATCTGCTCCTCTCCACGTACGGGTTGGTTCTCAACGGCAAAAATCCATCTTGGCTCTTTTTCCCACTTCAGCCAGTTTTTCCTGAGCAGCACAACTCATCAGCTGAGTCCTCTTCTATCTCATGCATCATTAACCAGAATCTTAACCAAACTCAAGCATGGATAATGGATGATTTATTGATGTGGGCAAGCAAGAGAGAATCCAGCCTGGCTGCTGGAGAGGATTAGTGTGATGGGAAGTCTTTTAGAGCCACGGCTGAGCAGATTTCACTTTGCAGTCCCACACGGGCAATAAATGAGCTGTTGAATGGGATCTGCTGTTAGAAGAGACTTTAAAAAGAAAGGGCCTCATTCAGGTCTGGCTTTTTTTCCCATTCAGTATAAAAAGGGGGAGAATGAGTCTGTGAGGCTCTGAAGCAGAGGGAGACGATTTCCTGCTCCCCGATGGCACCAGGACACAGTCTGCAGCTCTGGGAATGGCTGTGGTAGGACTCTCCTTGGCACCAGCAGGAGCTGAGGAGTCTCCAGCTGCCCTCCAGGTGTGTGTGCACAGCCTCCAGGTGGGTTTTGGTGTCAGTGCTGTTGCTGTGCACACAGCCCTGGCAGCTGTCCCCAGTGCTCTCATTCACACAGGCTGTGACATGTTTTAATTCCTCCCCCATCTCCATTGGTTGGCCTCAGCTTTGTTTCTACTGATGCAGTGGAGAAAGATTCCTTTCGCCAAGTTTTCTTTCCAAGAATGGCTCAGCTCCATTTGTGATGAACCCATAAACTGGATTAAGAGCTCAGGGAGAGATTTCCCAGCATTTGAAACCCATAATCTGGGCTGGATTTTCAGAACAGCTCAGTTTCCTCGTAAGCAGCAAATTACAGCCAGAAGTGCTCAGCACTTTGTGGTTTGTGTTGCAGCCGTGGTTTCTGTGGAGCAGCACCCAGAGCTCCAGGATACTGGAAAAAGCAGGGCAGTTCTCCCAGTGCTGATGTCAAACTATGATTTTACTGACAAAGAGACTCCCCAGCCTCTTGATCCTACTCCAGATGTGCAAAAACCTGTAAAAAACGTGTTGTCACATTAATCCTTGGGCTGCAAACAACCTGTCAACCATTCCAGTTCCTGCTGCCCATGAGCACAGAATGTCACCTCAAGTCCCTGAGGGAGCCCATCTCCAGCCACCAACCAGCCTGATGCCACTTCAGCCCCTCTCCATGACCTGTGGGTTCTACACAGGCCTGAATTAATCCAGAGCTGTTCCAAGGGAGTCTTGTGGAGTAAATCATAAACTTGCAGGTTTGGGCTGGAAGGAACCTTAAAGCTCATGCAGTGCCACCCCTGCCATGGGCAGGGACACCTCCCACTGTCTCAGGTCACTCCAGCCCCAATGTCCAGCCTGGCCTTGGGCACTGCCAGGGATCCAGGGGCAGCCACAGCTGCTCTGGGCACCCTGTGCCAGCCCTGCCCACCCTCACAGGGAACAATTCCTTCCTAAAATCCAACCTAGCCCTGTCCTTTGTCATTTTAAAACCATTTTCCCTTATCCCATGACTCCACACCCCTCTCCAGTTCCCTCAGAGCCCTTTTAGAGAAATGCCCCAAATTTCCCCAGTTTGCTGGTGGATTTTACCCTCAGGGCTGCCACATCTGCCCTTCTCCCAGAACTCCAGCTTGTCTCTGTGGTGACACGTTTCACAGGACGGAATAAACCAGGAGAGGTGCACTTAAAGCTCTGATCCCTGTCCCCACAGGGCTTCCTGCAGAGGCCTGGCAGGAGGGGACACAGGGCTCTCAGTGCCCAGGAGACCCTTGCAGTGCTGATCCATGGCTCTGGATGACAAGACATGGAAAAGCAGTTCTTTTGGAGCCCAAGCTGGCACTGTGCTTGTCCGGATGCTTTGTTCTTGGCATGGATGGTGGGGAATTTCTGTTGAATCAAACATTCCTCAGCTGGTTGTGGCTCTTGACACCTTGGTGGCCTCTTTGTGTCACCAGCCCAGCCCTGCTCTGCCTCTCAAATCATTGCAAGCAGGATCTTTCTGACTAATCCATCCTAACATTTAAGAATCTGCGGAGAGGTGAAGGTGACTCCAAGGTTTTTATGGCAAAATCCCCCAAATCCTTCCCCAGCCCTTGGCAAGGTGACTCTTGGCTGAGAAGGAGGAGAGGCCCCAGCTCAGAGCAGACATGGAAAATGCCCAGCCAGGGGAGGTTCAGGAGCAGGGGGTGATGTGGCAGATCCCTGGGGTGAGCCAGCAGATTGGTTTGTCCCCAGAGGGGACAGGCAGGTGGTGGCAGTGATGCCAGCTGGGTCTGGCACGTCCCCAGGCACCAGGGCCAAGGCAGGAGCTCCCTTGGGGCATATTCCATCCCTGCACTTGGCAAACATTCCAGTGGCACGTGAGCCACCACCCTGCCATCCTTGCCAGGGCACCTCCTGCAGTGACTGGCACCCTCGGAAGGAAGAGTATTTTGGGATAAGTCCCCTGTAGAACATGGATAGAGATTCCAGTGCCCTGCAGCTCCTCTGGAGGGACAGCAATGAGAGAACAAACAGCTCAAGAGCTTCAAAGGCTTGTGTGTGTGTTCTTCAGCAACTTCAGCCATTAGGGGTGGCCACAAAAACCCAAAACCCGCAGGCCTACATGGAAAACAGTGCCCCAAACTGATAAATTTCACCTTCCTTCTTATCCCCACAGCCAGATGAGCATCAGAAAGAATTTTATGTGGTGCAGTTTAGTCATGAGAGAAGTCCCTTGCCATTGCATCATCTGAGGGCTCATGGACAGAGTGTTCTGTTCTTTGGATGTCCCTGACCATCTCTGCCCCACTTCCCTCAGGGTGACCAGCTCGTCACTGCCTGTTCTCTGACCCGTTTTCCACTGTCTGCAGGGAGGTTTTGGGGTGCCTGCCAACCCTTGGAGTCTTTCCCCCTTTAAATACCAGAGTATTCCACACCAGAGTATCTGATGCTTCTAAAAATAATTAAAAAAATGTATTAGATACTGGCTTTTTTTTTTTTTTTTAATTATTCCTACCTTGTTGTTGGGCACATGGGGAGGATGAAGCATGTGGGGTTTTTTCTCAGAAAACTGAAACAAGAAGGTTGTTTAATACTGTTGCTTTCCCGATGTTTCCTTGTTTTCTCTTAGTTCAGATAAATGCAGAACCCCCTTTTTTGGCATCTCTCTTAGCCCTTTTTGGGTGCTCCTACACTTTTTATCTAAAATCTCATTCTTACATCTTAACATTTATCACCAAGTCCTTGTGCCACTCTCGGATGGTATTTCCCCTGACATCCTCATTTCTGAATGTTGTAGTTCTCATTCTGATTTTCTGAAAGTCTTCTTCTGCCACTCTGCTGGTTCTTCCTAACACTTTCTATTTTTCTGAATGAGGAGGTTTTGTTACTGAGCCTTTCTTTTCTCTTACACGCTGCCCACTCTTCTGCTTCTCTCTGATTGCTTTCTGGTTTCAGGTTTCAGTCTGTTCAGGTTATGAACAGAAACTAAAACCGACTCTTCACATGATCTGAAACAACTGAAAAGCCCAAATTTGCCTTGTCTATAAAAGTTGTGGTTGTGTTTTTCACTTGGTGTGGGCACCTATGCAACAGCACCAGTACAAACCAGTGCCCAGACTGGGTTTACTGGGACATGGGACAGCGAGGCAGCTGGCAAGAAATGCCCTCTGGCTTAGGCTGTTCTGTTTAAATAATTATTAATTAATGAAATAGTGTTTAATTCCTCCTCCTCACTTCAGTGGACTCTTTGCTTTGGGATCAATTTGGGACATGGTTAATCAGGGAAATGTTAAGGTTTGAGCTGTGCCTTGCTGAGCCCAGCATGTCAAGAGCCACAGGGAAATCTGTGCTGAAGGATTTATTAGGAGCAGGATGGAGCAGGGCTGTGCTTGGCTGCTGCTACCTTTAATTCAGGAGAAAAGGTCTCTCCCTAGTAGTAAAAAGTGAATATTGCCTGGTGTACCCCATGTTTTGGGCACAGCTCAGGCATTGATGTATCAGCTCCGGGGTGTGTTTTATTTAAAGCTCTTCCTCATGGTGGGTGATTTCTAGAAAGCCTCAAAAATCATTTCTTGAAGGAGAAGATAACCCACTAGGTTTCATACTCCTGGGGAATTTTTCACTAGGTGAAATTTAGGTGAAAAATTGAAGAAGTAGTAGGACTTGGTGGTTTCCATTCAGATTTTTTCCTGTGCCTTGAAAAGGGATTGAGCAAAAGGTTGGTCCTCAGCCAGGGCAGCATTTATACCCCTGTTAGAGACAGAAATAAATGTGATTAACTCCAGGGGAACTACATCAGCCTGCAGCCACTGCTGCTGTGGTCTGTCAGCCTTGGGAGCAAATTAAATCCAAACTCTTGCTGCTAACTTAGGTGGGGCTGAGGGTTTTAAGGCAGACCGGGGATTTAGCTGTTAATATTAATGGAACATTTATAGAGAAATTTCTCTGGGCTGCTTTACAAAGCAGCCCAGGGTGGCCTCAGGCCAGGCTGTTGGCTGCACACACCTGAGGTGACTTTTACTGGTTTTAAGTCTCTGGCATCTGCTGCCCTGAGTTTAATATGGTTAGCCTGGATTTACAGCATCGTAAGTGGGCCTGAAATCAAGTTTGCTGTGCCTATTAGAGGGTGAAATTGATGCCTTTGCAAAGAGCCCAGCCGGCCAAAGCTTCTGCAATGCTGAAATCTCAGTGTGGGGCTTGAGAAGCACCCAGCAGATTTGCAGTGGGACTCATGGTGTGGGTTGTGAAGCTTGGAAAATCCCCAGCCAAGGCTTGAGCCACCCCTCCAAGGCAAACTGATTTTGTCAGTCTTAGCACAGGCAGGGGAAGGGCACAGAATCCCAGAAGAGTCTGAGGTGGAAGGAGACTCCAGAAGCAGGGAATGCAGGGGAAAATGGGCAACTGAATCAACAAACCAATCTGATTCCAGCAGAAGCCGTTTATTGTTTCCATTTCGTGGCAGAGACACATTCTGGGTCTGCTGTCCATGGGACATCTCTGGGTTGGCTGAGCTGCTTCTTCCTGAGGCAGGCACACATCCCTCAGGACATCCAGCTGGTCCATGTCCATCCTCACCTTGTGCTCCCCCCAGCCAGGGTTTACATTTTTTGCAGACAGTTTCTGAGGCTCTCTGTTCTTTATTTTCGATCCCGTTGTTTTCTCAGTAACCCTGAGGAATTCCTGAGAGCTCTGACAGCAGAACTGCAGGTGGTTTGATAAGATCCCTCACCAGCAGTGTGGCTGGTGCACCAGAGTGGCCTGTGTGACACAGACACATTGCCACCAGGGAATGTGGAGCTTTGCAGGAGTCACCCCTGCAAGGGGCAGGGGATGTGTCCTGCTGTGCCCAGGGCAGCTGATGAGGCACAAATCAGTGCAGGACCCCTGGGACCATCCTGCCAGCCCCTGGAGCCTCCTGGGGATCCATCCCTCCCTGTGAGCCCTCACCCCTCCCCAGGAGTCAGGCCAGCTGTGAAGGATGTGACGAACTGTCTGGGACTTTTCCTAAGCAGGAACAAGTCAGGGTAGGGCAGGGGACCCCAGCTCTGCTCCAGGCTCTGCTCTCCTGTGCTCTTCTTTCCTCATTTTTCCACCTCTTGCCCAGCCAAGGCATTTTCCTCCCATTTTAGGCACTGCTCTTTGTGCTGTTTGTGCCCAGATGTGCAGCTGGTTTGGAGGATGCTGCTGGCTGGATCCCTGTGTGGATTTTTGCTGGTTGCCAGCTGGCAGCACCTTTCTTTACTCCGGTTGGGAAAAGGGAAACAAATCCTCTGAGCAGCCTCTGCTGTGGGAATTGCCAGGCCTTTTGGGGAGAAGCTGGAATTTGGTGATTCTCTTGTAGCCATTGGCCTGATATTTGTATTAAAGCAAATCTCCACTCTGGGAGAGAGGTGGGATGGGATGAATCCCAGAGCACAGCTCTCTCAGAGTCAGGAGTGTCATGTGGCACTGCCCTGTGACACCCAGCCTGCAGTGGGGCCCCAAACACCGGGATTTTGGGGGTTCTGGGGTGCTGTTGCTGCTCCCTGTGCAGCCCTGCCACCCTCCCCTTGCCCTGGGTATTGCCAAGGGTAATGATTTGGGTGGGAGATGGGAAGAGGACTCAGCTGGGAGTTAAATGGTTGAGGGGCTTGGGCTGTTATAATTTTTTTTTCTAAAGAGAGATCTCAAAAATTGTTAATTTCAGTTTTCTAACTCAGAAACAAAGATGCATTGATTCCAGGCAAATGTTATTTCCTCCTTGGTATAAATCTAAATAAAAAATCCCCTAAAAAGACAATTAATCATCTCCCTCCTGACTCTGGATTATTGAATATTCACCTGTTAAGAATTATGGTCTCATCTGATCACCCTGGATGTTCAAACCCATTACTGTAAGTGCCTCTTAGAAACAACCCCAGCCAGCTCCAATTTCCCCTTGGCCACTGCACACTGTTGTTCTTATTCTTCTTCTGTAAGAACCCCACCCAAAAAAAAAATAAATTGAGAAATGGGGTATAAAGAAAAATGACAAAGTACCAGGGAGATTAAACATTGTAATGATGAGTTTTGTCAGATCTGTTATTTTCCTGGAGAATGGTTTGGAATTCATTTCCTCTGATAGGCTATGAGGAAAAGGGAGGTTATAAATTAGCATTCATCCATATTTCTGTTGGCAAAA
The DNA here is from genome assembly GCF_009819655.1 of Sylvia atricapilla. Taxonomy (NCBI): domain Eukaryota; kingdom Metazoa; phylum Chordata; class Aves; order Passeriformes; family Sylviidae; genus Sylvia; species Sylvia atricapilla. The sequence continues at coordinate 2,673,138 of NC_089158.1, read as the reverse complement.
ACTCTGTCCCTAATCCATTCCAGCAGCTCTGCGGTGTCACATCCACTGTCACTGCAGCAGGAACTCCTGGAGAACATGGAAAATCCATGTTACAAATTACTGTGGCAAAAAGCTGCTGCTGCTGAGGAACTTGGGAGTCGTGTGGCTGCAGAGGTTGGGATGGGCTGGGCTTTATCCCAGGCATTCCTTTACCTGCAGCCAGCCCTTCTCAAAGCCCTTCCTGTGTATTTTAGGCTCTGTATCCTCCCACAAAGTCTTTAAGGCAAAGATCTCCCTTTCAAAATCATTTTTAACCATTAGCTTTATAATGATTTGTTATTAACTGTTTTAAACCAGAATTTCTGTGTAGGCCCTTCCCTAAAGCTGATTGTGCTGGGCTGGGAGATGCCAGTTCAAAGAAGGAGCAGGGAGTAAATCTGCTCCTCGGGAAGCTCAAGTGATTAGTCCAGAAGGAGTAAAACCAGTCCAGCTGTGGACAATGCATTCCTCCTGCAGGGATCAGAGCCACTGCCATGGCCCAGAGCTCTGAAAGCTGGCAGAGCAAGATGGGGGGCCCAGGAGCTGCTCTTGAACACAAACACACCCCAAAGCCCCTTTTTGGGGCCGGGGGAGCTCTGGGGGAGGGTTGGTACAGATGTGCTGGCTGCTGGCAGGGAGGGCTGTGAGGTGTGGAGGCTTCCCAGATGTGCAGCTGGTTTGGAGGATGCTGCTGGCTGGATCCCTTGTGGATTTTTGCTGGTTGCCAGCTGGCAGCAGCTTTGTTTAGTCTCGTTGGGAAAAGGGAAACAAATCCTCTGAGCAGCCCCTGCTGTGGGAATTGCCAGGCCTTTTGGGGAGAAGCTGGAATTTGGTGATTCTCTTGTAGCCATAGGCCTGATATTTATATATATATATATTATATAAAATATATTGTGAGGAAAGGCTGTGAGAGCTGACAGTGGTCACATGGAGAAGAGAAGGGTCCAGGGAGAGCTCAGAGCACCTTCCAGGGCCTAAAGGGGCTCCAGGAGAGCTGCAGAGGGACTGGGGACAAGGGCTGGAGGGACAGGACACAGGGAATGGCTCCCACTGCCAGAGGGCAGGGCTGGATGGGAGATTGGGCAGGAATTGTTCCCTGGCAGGGTGGGCAGGGCTGGCACAGGGTGCCCAGAGCAGCTGTGGCTGCCCCTGGATCCCTGGCAGTGCCCAAGGCTGGACACTGGGGCTGGGAGTGACCTGGGACAGTGGGAGGTGTCCCTGCACATGGCTGGGGTGGGATGAGATGGGATTTAATGTTCCTTCCAACCTAAAGCTGTGAGTCTATAATTTAGCTCCCCAACACACCTTGGAGCAGGATTCGAGGATTACATTTGTATAGAATTACATATTATATATCTTTGTAATATATAAAATATTGATTGTTCCCCCCTATGCTTAGCACTAGGTTTTGGATTTTTATTTCTTCCTACCTGTGTATCCCTGACCAGGGAAGCCACCCCATTTTAGCACCCAGAGGTGCCCATTCCCTCTCAGTGGCATACTGGGAACCAAAGAAGTTAGGAGCAGCAACAGAGCAGGCTTTGCTGTGAGCACCATCCTTTTCTTCCCTTCCAGGCCTCTTTTTGTCCTGGGTAAGACTTTTTTTTTTTTCCTTATAAAGTGGTGACCTCATCTCAGTTGTTTTGTGAGCAGGGCTCACGTTCCTGCTGATATCCAGTCCTTCCTCCCTTGTCCAGCTGCCAGGAGCGAGGGCTGCAGGCAGATAACTGTGACCAGGCCAGGATTAATGTCTATTTATATCCCACATCCAGCACTGGGCTAGCGTGGAAATTCAGCTGTGCTGAATAAAACAAGAGACTTAAAAATAGCCCAGGTTACCGGATCTGGAACGGCTCATTCAAGAGCTTTACGTTTCCAGATAAGCACCTTACTGCTCAAAACAGCTGCTTCCACTTGGCAGTCTGGGAAACGAGGGTTATTTACGGGGTGGAAAAGCAAACCAGCGGGGGTTTGTACAGCTCTTGATCTTTAGTGGGAATTCCCAGTTCAGCAAGGGAGCCAGGGGAAAGGGCTGAAGGCAAAACATGGAGCAGCAGCTTGGAGAGGGACCCCGAGGTCCTGGTCATTGGCCAGCTGGGTGTGAGTCAGCAGTGCCCTGGAGCCAGGAGGGACACCCCTGTCCTGGGGACATCGGGGACAGCATCACTGTCAGGCCAGGGAGGGATTGTCCTGCTCTGCTCTGGGACAGCCCCAAGTGCTGGGGGAGATTTGGGCACCAATGAAGAAAGATCTAAAGGTGTGAGAGAGTGTCCAGAGGAGGGACACGGGGCTGGGGAAGGGTCTGGAGGGCCCATGAGGAGCAGCTGAGGCACTGGGATGGTTCAGCTGGAGCAGAGTGAGGGCAGAGCTCCCCGGGGGCTGCAGCTCCTCCCGAGGGGCAGCTCCAGCTCTGCTCTGGGCCAGGGACAGGAGCCAGGGAAGGGCTGGAGCTGGGCCAGGGCAGGCTCAGGCTGCAGAGCAGGGAAAGGTTCTTCCCCCAGAGGATGCTGGCACTGCCCAGGCTCCCCAGGGAATGGGCACGGCCCCGAGGCTGCCAGAGCTCCAGGAGCCTTTGGCCAGCGCTGCCAGGGATGCCCAGGGTGGGATTGGTGGGGCTCTGGGCAGGGACAGGGGTGTCACTGGATCATCTTTGGGGTCCCTTCCCTCTGAGGATTTCCCATGCTCAGCTCTGTACCAGCAGCTCCATCACACACCGAGGGCAAGGCCATCCCTCTGAAGGGTTTTTATCCCTCTGAAGGGTTTTATCCCTCCCAGGAGTGGGTGACTGGAGGAATCTGTGTCCCCGGGGATTGTCTCTGGGTGCCCTCGGTGACTCAGACACGCGCTGTGAAAGAGCTGCCACACATTCGGTGACAGTGACACACGTGGGCCTTCAGCGCAGGCCGAGTTTATCTCAGTTACAGCTCCTTATCAGTAGGAAACGGGCGGTAAGGGCATCCCTGGGTGTGTGCAGGAATCTCTGGCAGCATTATCAGCGTGCAGGGAACACTGATAATGTGTTGGGCTGACACAGCCCTGCCCTGGGCTCTCCCACGGGGCAGGATGTGCTGATAAAGCTGCTCCGTCCCCAGGCTGGAGAAGGGAAAAGCCCTTCCCTGCACTGAGCTCCAGGGCTTTGTCTGGAGGAGCTGAGTTTGCACAAAATCGTGGAATCATCTTAAAATCAGAGAGTGCCTCATCCCTGCAAGTGTCCAGGTCTGAACAACCTGGTGTACTGGAAGGTGTTCCTGCCCATGGCAGGGGGTGGGATGAGATGGTTTTTAAGGTCATTTCCAACCCCCCCAAAAAGTATAATACAAAAGGAGGATGTCTTTTCATTAGGTACAACTGCTGGGATGGCCTCCAAGCATGGAAAACCTTTTGGCCTGGAGGGTCTGCCACGTCTCAAGGCTTCAGGGGATGACCCTGATGGGGCTGCTTGGGCTGACCACGTTCCCATTTCCACCGCCCTGAGCCCTTCAGACTAACAGGAGACAGGACAGTAACCTTGTTCCCGGGAGCTGTGGGGACCATGGGCAGCCCTGCTCCCACCCCAGGCAGGCCTGGAGGAGTCCCTGTGCCCTGTCAGCAGCAAGAGATCCCTGCTCTGAGAGGACTCACCACATGTGAATCACCCAAAGTGACCAAACCACGTCACCTCCTCTTCCAGCTGTGGGCAAAGCCAGGACACAGGGAGCCAGATGTGGTCTGTGCTCATAAAGGAGGTTGGGGAGGAAAGCAGGAGCTCACCCTGGCCCACAGTGAGCTGCAGGATTGTCGAGCATCTCTGCTTCTCAACAGCACCTCTCCAGTCATTTCTGGGTGTTTGAGTGTGTTCTGTTGGATATGGCAGCGCCTGGGGATGGGGACAAACCCAAAATAGGAAAGGCAGATGTGAAGTTTCATGTTCTCCAAACTTACAGCGGATGCAGAACAATAAAGGCGAATGGGTGAACGAGTTTTCTTGGGTGGAATTATCAGGTTAAACATCAGGGTTAAGAACTCTACTCAAGTTCATGCTGGATGAATGATCCTGCCCCTCAGGACAGGGTTAGACAAATCTCATTCACACCTCGATCTAATGATACCAGCAGGTGAGTTATTTAGGAATGTGATTAGCATAACTGATCTGCTGATGGATAGAGCTGCCTCTGTCAGGGACCAGAGCACCCAGGAGGGATTTATACCCGAGGTCACAGACTCTTGGTGTCTCCATCTCTCTCCTGTGCAAACATCCAGACACCTCTGGCTCGTGTCAAAGCGGGTGGAGGAGTAAAGAGTCTGAGCCAGGACTCACAGCCAAACAAAAGAGTCTGTCAAGACTCTTGGGGTGGTTCCAAATCTCAGCAAAATAAGGAAAATCTTGTGGGTGATGGGGCAAACTGGCAGGATCAGCCCTTCTGCTTGCAATACTGCCTGGCTGTGTGGAAAAGAGGGAAGAGCCACGAGGTTTCTGTGGCTGCTGTGGGGTTTGAGGGGACAGATTTGGTGCAGGTCCCTCTCCCTGGGCTATGAGAGATGCTTGGAGGAAGTCAAGATTCAAGGCAGGTTTGATCTGTTTGGTGCAGGCTGGTGGCATGTGGTGGGATATTGGTGCCAGAGGGGGGTGACAGGGACCAGGGATGGAGCTGAAATACAGGGAAATAGGAATTTGCTCCATGGGGGGTGAATTCCCAACCCTGCCCAGGGGTGGGGCAGGAGCCTCCTGCAGACATCCCAGTGCAGGAGGGGAGGGTGGAGGGCTGGTGGGGAGGGGTCAGCAGAGCTCCTCAGGGCATGTGATCCCTCAGAGATGCTGTTTTGGGTGACAGCATGTCTCTGCTGGGCTCAGCACTGAATGCAGACAATTCCTCTAAGAGCTTAAAAGTCGAGTGAGAGGACAATTCTGGGCTGCAGGACACCAGAGCAGGCTCAGGGGCAGCACGGATTAATTATGGCTCTGTGCACAGTCCTCTGCCAAGAGGTGACCATGGGGCACCTGTGGGAGCACAACTCTTTGGATGCATCTTCAAAAATGCTTTTCAGCCTCCTTCCAGCAGGAGGGTCAGGCACGGCACAGCGGTGACAGGAGGGAAAACAAGAACCCAAAGACAAGGTTCAGGCCTGATGGTTTGGAAGGGATAATTAATTTAATGAAGCTGTGGTGGCTGGTTTACTGGAAGTCAATGCCTACTTTTCTGGGTAAAAGGGGCCTGCTGGAAGTTGAACCCTGGGAAGGGGAAGGGAAGTGTCAGGGCCAGCAGAGCCCTGAGTGTCCTGGGGCTCCCATGGAGAGGGACCTGCGTGACAGGAGGCTCCTTTGTCCCTTCAAGCAGGGCTCACAGCGGTGTGAGAGGAATGTCCATCAAAAGCCCAGATGTGCCCAACAGCTGCCAGCTCACTCAGACTGTGGCAGGGGAATCTCCCCACAGCGTCCTCGTCCCAGACAAGGTATACAAAGTGGTTTGGGATCAGTGCCAAGGATGGGCTGGGATGTCTGCCAAAAGGCTCATTTCTGCTCTTCCAGCCCATTCCCTACGCCAGAGGGACTCACATGGCACAGAGGTGCAGAAGACACAAAATTACTGCCAGTTATTGCAGGGCCTGTGGGTATCTCTCTGACCAGGAGTATTTTTTGGGAAAGGATAAATGCCAAGAGTTGTTAAGGACGGCCAGGAAAACAAAACATCTTTACAACCTCCCCCCCGTGAGCCAACACAGACCAGTCTGATTGTCCTGCCGAGGTTTGGGCTCAATCCCCTGTGACTGCTGCCCACCGGCGATGAAGGTTCAGCCCCAGAGGTGCCTCCCAGTGCCTGGCAGAGAGAAGGAGAGCAGAGAAACCTGCACGAGGGATACAGTGAGTAATTATGGCAGCGCCTGCTGCCTGAGTCAGCAGTCAGTCATTTCGGCCCGGGGCTGTGAAAAGCCCTTTCTCGTGTGGTTGGGGTGAAGGTCACACCGGTGCGAGGTGCTGGGAAGCACTCCCGACCTCAGCACAGCCATCGGCCCTTGTTTGAATTTCCCTTCCACCCAACACTTTGTTTCCTGATCGAGCTTTGTCCCCTGTACCTGTTCTCTGCGAACTTGTGACCCAGAGAGGCGAGCAGGAGCCGGGGACTTTTCCCGGGACCGCAGAGTGATGCTTTAAGTCACTGTTTGGGGCTCTCGTTTCAGCCCCAAAGATGTTGGTAAATGTCTGACTGAATGGAAAGATGGGGTGGATTTTTTTGTTGTTGTCGTTGTCGTCGTTGCTTAATATTTCCATGCATTTTCTGAGATGATTTAAGAGGTGGCTGCTGAAGTCATTTGCGGTAACTGAGCAAGAGGAGTCAGGGCCAGAAACTCAAGGTCACAGCTCTGTTGTTTTGGATGCAGCAATGAAGTGTCCTTGAGCTTTTTTTTTTTTTTTTTTTTTTCCTTCCCTGGCTCAAAACTGTTTAGAAAAACGAGTAAAATTCAGGATCTGCATGTCAATCTAACCTTATCTCTTCTTTTCTCTCCCAGTGATCTGCACATCCTGTCCCAGGGGAATGCTCAGCTCCACGTTCTCCCTGTCCCAGACACCGCAAGATACTGGAGAATCTTTTTTAGTCATCAGAGGCATGAAATATAATTACTATTGCTAGACATCGCAGGGGTTTTAGGTGATCAATTCTCATGAAATCTCTGCAGTGGGAGCTGAGCCTTATCTCCTCCCAGCCTGTGACAGCACAGCCCACGGAGCCTTGTTCCTGTTTAGCGCAAGGAATTCACCTGTCCCCTCAGTGCCTCGGTTCTCATCCTCCTGTCACACAGTGCAGAGCAATATCCTCTCCCTGAAATGCTCATTAGAGGGTGAACATCCACTCCTGTTCAGGCACATCTCTCCTGTTTGATCTACGCTCGCAGCAGCCAGCCCACACCCAAACCAGACACCAGGGGAGCCTCAGGTGCTGCTCTGCTCTCTGAGCTGGGCTGTGGGACCAGAATAACCATTCTTGGCTGAAGCTCTGAGCTCCAACACTAGAATTTTGGTGGTTTCACCTTATTTTTAAAGCAAAGGGAAGGCAGGTGCCTGCTCCAAGCCAGGTAAGGCTTAGCCTGCAGTTATTAACAGTGATGGGTTCTGCTGTGTCCACTGTCCACGGCTGATTCCTTTTGCTCGTGTTAGGCATTTCCATGGGAATGGCTCAGCATGGAACCTCCAGGAATGCAGCCAGATCCACTCCCTGAGCCGCCCTCTGAGCTGGGCCTGGGCAGATCAAGGCTGATCTGGAGCAGGGGGAAAAGGGAGACCCAATCCTTCTCCTCTTGGCCGACCCCATCCCTCACCTGGCAGGAGGTGAGAGGTTTGTGTTCAGAGCAGGCTGCAGTGGTGCTGTGCAGGGCCAGGTTTCTGTTCTCAGTGCTCAGAGATGTCTGTGAGCGTGGCAGTGGCTGTGGAGGAGGCTGTGGGTGTCAAAGGCTGCTGGAGTGGGACTTTTCCACGGGAGCAGCCGGAGCCCGAGGGCTCCGAAAGGTCTGGTTTGAGGTGACTCTGACAGGTTCTGTGTTTGAGAGTAGCCCTCTGGCATCCCTGAGATGTGCAGACACGTCCTTGAGGGGTGGGAGGCAGTGTGAGGGGAGATGGGAAGTTCACAGTGTGCTCCAAAGGGAGAGCCATGTCCTGGCTCAGGGCCACACAAAGGCACTTGGGACCTGCTGGATTCTAAACCCCTGAGCTGGGCCCTGCTCCCTTCTCCCCTGGCACCAGTGATCAGCCTCCTCTCAGCACATCACAGACTGTCTCAGGGGGCACCTCAGCCCATCCTGTGGCTTCTGCAACATCCTCAGCGGCTCTGGGGGACAGCCAGCCCTGCCCGTGCTGCTCAGCTCCTGTTCCCAGGACAGCCAGGGTCAATGTCTCCTTCCTATCGCTCTCTGCGGACCTGCAACTCCCTTGTGAGGGGAAGAGGAGGGACAGACATGGGTTTGTGACACTGACAAGTGACAGGATGTGAGGGAAGGGCTGGAGCTGGGCCAGGGCAGGCTCAGGCTGCAGAGCAGGGAAAGGTTCTTCCCCCAGAGGGTGCTGGCACTGCCCAGGCTCCCCAGGGAATGGGCACGGCCCCGAGGCTGCCAGAGCTCCAGGAGCCTTTGGCCAGCGCTGCCAGGGATGCCCAGGGTGGGATTGGTGGGGCTCTGGGCAGGGACAGGGGCTGGGTGATCCCTTCAGTCCCTTCCAGCTGAGAATATTCTGGGATTCTGTGACTTGCTACAGCAAAATGTCCCCAAATGCTGTGGGCTTTGTCCCTCCCCTGAGCTCAGCTGGGGATGATGCTGGGATGGGCATTCTGGTGCAGGAAAATACCTCTATGTGAGAGCTGACTGTACTGGAATGGGGAAACACCTGGGAAAAGAGTGTCCAGCCTGGTGCCTTGGCTGTATCCCATACTGCTGTCTCCCAGCACCTCATTGGGATGGTCAGGAGTTCAGGGAGCAGCACTGACTGTCACACTGCAGCTGTAACCCTGCAGGGGTGGAAGCACAGCCCGTTTGGCCATCAGGCTGATCCGTGCTCATTCTCACCCTCGGTGAAATAACAAAATTTCTTCCCCACTCTTCATGGGGCTCCTGGGAGAAATGCATCATCTCCAGGCAAACAAAGCCAAAATTAGATGCCAGTTTTGTAAAAGATTGGGAAGAGCAAGGCTCTAAGGAAAGATTGGGATAAGCAAGGGTATCCTTAAGGTGCACCCAGCCCCTCCCTAAACAAAGCCTGGACTTTACAGGAGAAGGTTTGAGCTGGGTCTTGCCCCAGGTCCCTCCAGCCAAAACCTGCCTTGCACACGCCTTGTTGGTGCTGAGCAGGAGAAGGTGAGGTGGATTTTGGGAGGCTGCTGGTGGTGAGGAGCCCAGGGGAGCAGTGTTGGGCTGCCTCACCCACCGCTGGCCTCCATTTCCCTGCTCTGGCTGTGTCTGGAAGCTGCACTGCTGAAAACCAGCATGGTAAAGGCCCATCCTCACCCCCGTTAACTCTACTGAGACAAACGTGGTTGCAGCAGAAATGAGCCTGGCACAAGGGTTTTATTTTATTTTTAGCCTGACTGGAAAGGAGAAAGAATAGAAATTTTGTCATTGGGCAATTTCCGCCCTGGTTTTTGCAAACTCCAGAAGATTCTGGTGCTCAGGTAAACACACCAAGTGCTCAGAGCTTTGCACCTCTTCATCACTTCCCATCTCCTCTGCCAGCCTTTAGCCACAGCAAGGGAGATGGGGGGCTGAGGGTTTGGGATGGAGGTGGCTGGAATGAAAAAAACATTTTCCTGCCATCGCCCCATGCCTTGTCTCTCCCATCCCTGATGGAGATGCAGGGACAGCCGGGGCTTGGGAGGGGGTTGGCACTCAGGGAGTGGCATGTGGGCAGTGCCAGCTGTAAAAAGCTGCTGTGGGCACAGCAAACTGGAGCCCTCATGGTCAGCGCGTGGTTGTGGCTTGCCAGTAAAGCTGACACACTGAGAAATCATCTTCCCAGTTACATCAGAGCCAGGAAAACCTCTCAGCAAGAGAAATGCCCTTTGCATTACAAGATGCACCCACTGAGCACTTGACTCAGAGCTCTCCTCATCCAAGTGGCTGTGCAAATATCCCTGAGGGAAGGTTTGGTTTGGGAGCAGAGCTGTCCCGAGGCTGTGGGTGGGGAAATGTCACTGGGAGGTTGTTTGGAGTTTTGGAGAGAACCAGGAGGAGTTTGCAGTTTGTACCTCACTGAACATCCCTGGCAGCCACTGCTGCTTTTGCTGTGATGGTCCAGGTGGTACCACTGATCCTTCAGGATTTCAGCTGTTATACTGTCCATATATTTGTAACCCTGCAGTTCTTTAGTGTAGAACTCCAAACCCCACACACAGTGTGAGCTGCTGCTGCCCCACTTTGGGCAGACACAACAATTCCTCTCCAGGCCTGGGGATCAAGGACCCCTCACTGCCTCAGGCCGAGAGATGGAAACTAAAGTGAGCTGGGGGCAGCAAACTGGGGGTAAATAACTTCATTACCTGAAGGTGGAATTGGAAGTTTAACCCCAAAAATGCAAATGGATCAAACTGATAAAAATGTGAAAACTTGTGACCCTTTGTCCATTTTGGGTTCAGCCCCTGGGGGGCTTCATGTGCCCCAAATGTACCTGAGGGCCCTTCCATAAATACACCTGCTTTTTATTCCCTTAATTCTGTCTGGCCTCTGGTTTTAGGTAGCCCCAAAAGGCATCACCATGGAGCAGGATGCAAAGAAATAAATCCCATCCTAACAAATCTCAAAGCTTAATTGTTTCTGTCTCACTGTTTCTGCTTGCTGGGTGCTCTGTCTCTCTAGAGTGTAAGGAAATACATCTTCCAGTTCTCTTCTGAAGGAAAGAGAAGCCCTCAGACAGCATTGGATAGCTCCCACTTGGTTATGCCCAAGCAGCAGAACAGGAAAGCAGGGGAAATTGGTTAAAATGCACTTTTCCACAGAGAATAAGACAATGTGAATTTTTTTGGTGCACACCACCCTCCTCTTCATGCCGTGGAATAATCCTGAACTGCACAAACTCCAGCTGCCCTGTCCCAGAGGGAAACACTCATTTCCTATGCTGGAATCTATGGATTCTGGGAGCTCCTGTGGGTTGGAAGTGCTCTACAAATATTAGCACAAGGAACTGCTTCAGCGCATTTTTCTGATGTGCTTCAGGGAGAAAAAGCTCTTGCTCACACATCCATCCACACCACACAAAGCACAAGCTCTAGACAGGTTTGCAGGTGAGTTATCAAGCCCAGAGGGAAAATGAAGCCTGATTTCAGCCCTTTGCCTATCGGCCCTGGCTGGTTCTGGCAGGCAGTGAGTGCAGAATTAAGTGCTCACTGTTTGGGTCTCACAATGGTTTTGCACAGGCACATTCCTTCCAAAGGTGTTCTCAGCCTCAAAGAGCAACAGAAGTTAAACTTCCACAAACCCAGGTGTGAAATGGGGACAGGGATGGCGCTGCAGTGTCCCGCCAGTGTCCCCTGGGGCTGTGCAGGCACAGGGACCCCTCCAGGACTGTGCTCTGCTCTGTAATCACCCCTCTGGCACCTCACCTCCCTTTCTGCACTTCTCCCTGCAGGCTGCTGCTCCAGCAGAGCTGTTGTTTCCCCGGGCTGTCCCTGCAGCTCCTCACTCTGATGAGGGGAAGGAAATCCAGCAGGGTCTGGGGCTCTTTGCACGGAGGATTTTGGAGGCAGCAGCTGCTGGAGCTCGAGCCCCCAGAGCCACTGCAGGGAATGGACAGCAGCTCTGCTTTCCCTTCTCACCCACAGAGACGAGTGGGAGAGCCAATTCTTTCACTTTTGAGCATCTGGCTTTGTCAGCTTGAACAAAACCCAGGTGTGAAGCAGAATTTCCCAGGGTGAAACTCACTTGAGTCAGCATTTCAGGTGTTCTGTGCCCACAGGCTGGACTTTGCACTCCAAATTCTGGCTCCCTTTTACACTTTGACTGGTTAAAACGCACTGCAAACCACACGGGTTTGATTGTTTAAGCAGAAAAGTTGTTTTTTTTTTTCACACCAGGGAGTGGGACAGCTGAGCTGGATTTATTCTTTTTAACAAAAGAGTTTTTGATGTGGGTGTGTGCCCACCTCTCTGGGAAGATATTGTTAGACTTGGCAAGACTAAAGAGATTCCACTTCTAGTAAGATCTGGATGTTTTAGTCATGCAGAACAAGGATTTACTCTCCTGGCATTACATGCCAATTAGCTGAGGTTATTCTCCTTTATGACATGACTTATTTAATTTCCATTAAAAACAAATATGAAATCGAAAGGTAAATTGCCCAAAGGTCATTCAGAGAAACACTTTGCCATGAATGGTTGGCAAGGAACGGTGGGGGTTTCCTTCCCTTGGCACATCCCTGCACGGGAAGATGCCTGGCATGTTTGCAGAGAGTGAAAATTCAGGAATATTTCATTTGAACAGCTCCCTCGTGTCTGCACACATCTCCCCAGCAGCCTGCAGTGGGGATGGGATGGGCCCATGCGTTTCCTGGCATTTGAGGAATGAAAGGAAACACCTCCAGCACTGCCTGAGATTCTCCTCTTTCATTCCCAAGCATCCCCAGCACTTTTCCTGGCAGAAATCCAAGCTGGCTGGTGGCCCATCAGTTCCCAGATGTGCTGGGGATAAGGATCAGCCTTTGATGTGAGATCAGCCTCTGACAGGAGCAGATGTAGAGGTTGGAGGGCTCCTGTTGCTGCAGGAGGGGTTGGGAACATCCTGGGAGAACCAGGAGGGACTTTTGGGACTGGCACAGGGCTGAGCTGAATCCCTTCATCTTATTGGAGCCCGGAGCAAGCCTCATTACAAAGTGGGGAACGAGCCCCATGTGTTAATTTGTGCCCAGGTTAATTAGTTTAGAGAGAGGATGGAGCTGGAGAACTTTGCTTTGGCAAGGAGAATGTCCAGGTTGTCCCTGGGGACGTGCCCAGGTTGTCCTGCCTGTCCTGAGGGGTTTCTCTCAGGAGCTGGTGCTGCCTTCTCATGAAGTGCCCTGGCACATCCCTCCTGAATGTCAATTTGTTTTAATTGGTCAGGTTCGTTAAGCAGCCCCCACAGCCACCCTTACAGGTGTAAATATCTGAGTTTATGAACTCTGAGTGCCTCCAGACACCAAGTTTTCAGCTCCTCACCCCCTGTTTCTTTGGCTTGCTTGCGTTTCACTAATTCAGTGGAGGTTTAACTAAATTTATTAAAATTAAGCAACATAAGACTGACTAAATTCAAAGAGTGAGCATCACACTGGGTGTTGAGAGCACTTTGCAGCTGCCAAACCAGTGCCCAGGGGCTCTGTCACAGTGGGACACGAAATAAAGATGCTTGACTCCGGTCAGGAGGCAGCAGAAATCAGAAGGTTTATTTACAATTCATTCAGCCCTTTTATAACACACTGGGCTAAAAATCACATTATTGGTCCATAGGACTGACACCTCTGCCATTGGCTCAGGGACAGAAATAGCAAACAACTGCTGCTGTTATGGGAAAGGAATATTGTTAACACAAGGCTGTTTTGGGGAAAAGAAAACTGTTGGAAAGTTTCTCTTGAGAAGAGCTCAGCAATTCTCAGGCTCAGAAAATATCGAGCCCACGGAGCTCTGCTCTGATGCTGCTCCTCCCTCTGTGGGTGAAAGAGGAGAAGCCTCAGGGTGTGTGTCCTTCCCTGTGTCTCCATCGAGTCTGGAGAATTGTGCAGCTCTTTGCTGCTACTTTTCTCTTCCCCTGGGGATGCAAACAATGATGGACACTTATGGAAACTGTGACATTCCGGCAAGGAGACAGGAGTTATTTCACTCTTATATTTTATTCAGAGCCCAAGACTCTAGTGGTGGCCCCTGGCTGATGGAGCTGGTGTTAATTAGAACTGGACAAGATATTTTTATCAATAGCTTATCCATGGAAATTTCAAATTGAGTGCAGCCAAAACAATCTGTCAAACTCTGCATTGATTTTCTATTTCTTTTTCCCAGAGTGCTGCATTTCAGCATTTTTCAGCATGGACTGTTTCAATGTTACATTTCAGAATGAGGCTCTTGTGTTAAATTTAGATACCTTTTGATTAAAAAAGGAAAAAAAAAAAAAGCCTAATCTCCATGAGAAGATTTAATTTGACACCACGACCTTCCCCTGCCAATTTTTTACTCTGTGTTCAGGAAGAAAAGAAGTTTTTAATGGGTTTGACCTTAATTTTATGATGGATGGGAAATAGGAATTTATTCAGAGAGTGACAAATGCAGTTGTTTCTCAGTGCCATCATCCAAGGCTGCAAAATAAAGGAGCCAATCCAAAGGTTTCTTGTGGATTTTTGTAATTCTGGCTAAACCAGAGGGGCAGGGAAAGGAGGGGAGCCTGGCACAGTCCTGGCAGGAACAGGAATGACCCCATGCTCCTGCTGCCATCAGGGACAGGAGAGTGATAACTTAAGTTTTACCTTTCATTTGTTTCAGATTCTGCCCAGGGGTGCAGCTCTGAGCTCACAGTCAGTGTCACTCAGCTCTGCACACAGCAGGGACACAAAACAAATCCTTCTCCTGCTGCACACCAAGGACAACTTTCAGCCCAAAGGCACAAACAAGGGTGGGCTGGAGGGAGGGACAAGCAGGATGGGACCTCACAGCCTGGAGCTGGGATTGGACAATTAAACCCCAATATACAAATGGAGCAAAACTTATAAAAGTGTGAGACATTGTGACCATTTGTCCATTTTGTGTCCATTTTGTGTCCATTTTGTGCCCATTTTGTGTCCACCCTGGGTGTAGCCCTGGTCAGGCTCTTGTCCTGCCCAAGGTGGATCCTAAAGGGCTTTTAATAAATCTCTACTTTATTCTCTGGCTCTGCTCAGTCTCTTCCAGCTCAGCCTTCCAAGGATCAAGGGAAGGAGCTGATTTTGGAGCAGGGGGAGTGGCTGCAGTCTGGAAGAGGAGCTGAAGGTGCTGGAGCCTGGATCCAGTGCCCAGCCTTGCAGGGCAGGGAGCAGAGCAATGGGCAGGTGCCCAAAGGGGCTTTGCCAGGGAGGAAAACAGGGAAAACCAAATGGATTCTCTGTTCCTTGGCCTGAGAAACCTCAGAGCCAGTCTGCAGGGGATTCATCCTGCCCAGTTTTGGGAGCGGCACATCCCTGTTCTTGTCACCAGGATGTTTTCCAACGCCCAGCTCACATCCCTGTGCTGGAGTTTATCCCTGTTATCCTCTGTCTCATCCCGGGGAGAGGTGATGAACCAGTCCTGGGTGCCACAGGATAGGTGATAATTGCCAAAACTCCTGGGAGCAACAGCAAAACTAGGGATGAACCAGGACTGCCCATCGTGGCTTGATTTTCTCTTCCCCAAAGGGCAGGAGCCTCTCAGAGCCTGGGGTCCCAGCAGGTCCCTCCCTGCTCCTGGGCTGTCCCCTGGGCCCTCTGGGGAAAGGTCCAGCCCCTGCACCCCGCTGACCCAAAGAGGGGCTGATTTTCAAGCCTTGGCAGCTGCTTTTGTTATCTCAGTCCCTCGGCAGGTGCCTGAGGAAGGGCTGATCCTCAGAATCCCCAAAAAATTCTTCTTTTGAACATCGTTTCCCCCTCCCTTCCATCCCTTCCTCTTCATCTCTCCTACAGACCCACGGAGCTTCACTTCCACTTCTCCTCCTCCCATCCTTCCCCACTCCTGGATCCACCTTCCCTTGCTGGCCCCACTTCTGTCGATATTAATGGCTTGGGGCTTCTTTTTCTCAGGCCTGGAACTTGGCTTTTACCAGCAAAATTTATTTCCATCAGAAATATTGACATGAGGCATCTCTTGTGATTGTTTTTCCCTTTTTGCTCAGTGGCAGGCTTTAGCAAAACTCAGTTCAGTGCTTAGAAAAGCAGTGCTGAGATCAATGGCAAAGCTTTATTTTCACTTTTTTTTTTTTATAAGTAAAATATTATTGCAGCCAATTTATGAGCTGAACATCAGGAGCAGGATTTGCAGCAGCCCCTGTTTTTCTCTGGCCACCTGAGTTGTGTCAGAGGTTTGTGCTGGTGTTAAATCAGGGAAGAAATGAAATAAAGCATTGCACCAACTGTGAGGGATGTGCCCCACGCTGAGCTGGGAGCTTGGCTGGAGCATCACCAATGTCTGGGAAGAGGGAGGGAGAGAAAAACGGCTCCAGGATTTATAGGATCCAGAGAGGGAGGGATATAAAAAATTCCAGGATTTATATGGTCCAGAGAGGGAAGGGTATAAAAAGCTCCAGGATTTACATGGTCAATCCAGGGAGGAAATAGATAAACGGCTCCAGGATTTATACGATGCAGAGAGGGATAGGTAAAGGGCTCCAGGATTTATAGGATCCAGAGAGGGAGGGATATAAAAGGCTCCAGGATTTACATGGTGCAGAGTACTTCACTGTGGCTCTCCCTGCAGTATTTGTTCTTTTGTCCCTCCAAGAGGGTCCCTGTGCTCTGTCACCTGCTGGAGGTGTGACTAATAGAGAGAGCACTGAGCAACAGCCTTGGCATTGACATTCCCCACATTCCTTAGCCCAGCTGGAAAGCCACTGCCTGAAAATGCCTGACCTGGGATGGTTTTATTCAGCCTTTTCCTGGCAGGTTCCTCTTCCTAGCAACTCCTCCTGGGTCAGACCAACACTGCTGGAACCTGCAGCCTGTCCTACTCACTCAGGAAGTCATTTCACATGTAAAAAGATGACATAATTTTAGCTTTCCTTAGTCTGCAGAACATCCAGCCCCATCAGCCTCCGGAGCCCCGAGCTGAGGGGTGGCTGACTGCATCTCCTGCTGAAGCTCTCCCTCTGCAGTGATTCCTTCGCTGTGGCTGACTGTCAGGACACCACATTTCCCACATTCCATCACGTGTTGGACCAGTGCAGCAAAACTCAGCTCAGTCCTGGCTGGGCTAAACCTCTCCTTGGCTGCAAACTCTTCCAGCTGTGCTGTTCCTCTCCCCAGGAGCCCGTGTTCCACACTGTTAGGGTGGCTGGGGCTCAGCTTCACCTCCTCCCACTGTCTGTGGCATTTCTGTGTTTGCCAGGTTCCTGCTCTGCCCAGGTTCCCCTTTCTGTGCCAGCTGCCTGGCAGATACATGCAGGAAAGGAGCGGTTCCCCTTCAGGGGTTTTGCAACCCTGCTCCTCCTGGCTGTCCCTTCCTGCAGACAGGGACAAGGTGCAGCTGCTGGGACAGCCACAAGTGTCTGGGAGCCTTTGTCCACACTGCAGCTCTCAGCCACCCACCATTCCTGGCCTTGGGCTGCAGGGAGCTCCTGGGGCAGGAGGGACAAGTGGTGGGACAAGTGGTGGGACAAGTGGTGGGACAAGTGGGTGCAGGGGGTTAAAGGCAGTGAAACGCCCCGAGGTGATGGTGGCACGTCCTGGGGAGCCACAGCACTGTGGGGCCCAGCCCAAAGAGAGGGGACTGAGATGGAGAACAAGGGGAACAAAGCATCACTGCTGTGTCCTGACCATGCTGTGACAGGGCAGTGCCACTGTCCCCTCTCCCTCGTGCGCTGCCTGAGCAGGTCTGTGACATTCCTGCCCACGGCCATCCGTGTATCAGTTATTGTACAGGCCTGGTGTCTGTCAAACACACTCACATTTACTCAGACAGGATTCGCGGCTGTGGCTGCCTGGATTTGCCACACTTCCCAACCTCGGGATACTTCTGAGTCACTGGAGCTGGCTCTTGCAAGGCAAGGCGATGTCACCAGGCTGGGAATGAGTCACACCAGAGGCTGGGCACCTCTCCAGCCTCCTCTATCCATTCACCCCCACGAGGAGGAAAGTGAGAGCCACTTGCCACTGGCAGCTGTGTCACACAGGAGCGACTCACCCTCTTCTCACCGCAGGCTGTGCTGTGAGGTGGATTCCAGGCTGGCATCCCTGCTTCTGAGGAGAAGGGGCTGTGGCCATCCTGCACCATCCACTCCTCTTCCCAGATGTCAGGGCACGGGCTCAGGGCATGCCCAGCCCAGGGCCTGCCTTCCCCCTCCGCTGGGATTAAAGGTTAAGGACCGGCCAGGCTGTTTTGTAATCTCCTTACAGTAATGACCCCTCCACAAGATTTATCACTCCTGTCCTGCTCTGCTTCCTCCTCTCCTGAGGTCCTGCAGGAGCAGCTCTGTTGTGTCTGGATGCTGTGTCTGGAACACACAAAATTAGACTTTGACTGCTCAGAGCCATTACAGCAGCCGGATCCCCGTTAAACCTCCCCACCTCAGCTCCAAAGGCAGAAGGATTAATGGGGCAGCAGATAAGAACAGGTCTGGAGCTGTATCAGAGGCTCACAGCTGTCCAAACTCCCCACGCCAGGAGCACAGCTGTGTTTCCCAGGACTGCTTTTCCTGGGATGCCTGAGAGCTCTCTGATCAACCTTCACCCCTATGTTCTCGTGCCACTCAAAAGGCCAGAGACCACACAGTTATTTGGGGTGAAAGGCAAGGAAAATGTGACTTTTTTTTTTTTTTTGGGAAGTGCTGATTCCTTATATTTCTTGGAACTCTCTGCTGGTGTTTCCCTTGAGCTTGACTTGATAACTTCACAGTGGGCAGCTGAGGAGCCTGGGCTTTGCTGGCTGCTCAGGGCATGTCTGAGGTTTGAGAATTCACCCTGGGAAACGAGCAGCTCCTGGGCAGTGCAGAGAGCAGCAGGAATGTGGCCATGGGGTCTGGAAATCCCGACTGCCCAAGTGGTGACCACACTGCTGAGGGAAGCTGGTGTCACACGGTGCCTTGGGAAGGCTGAGCTGGAACAGAGACTGGGCAGAGCTGGAGAATAAAATAGACATTTATTGAAAGGCCTTTAGGATACACCTTGGGCAGGACAAGAGCCTGACCAGGGCTACACCCAAGGTGGACCAAAAATGGACACAAAATGGACACAAAATGGACACAAAATGGTCACAGAATGGACACAAAATGGACAAACCAGGTCTCACATTTTTATAAGTTTTGGTCTATTTGCATACTGGGGTTTAATTGTCCCATTCCAGCTCCAGGCTGTGAGGTCCCATCCTGCTTGTCCCTCCCTCCAGCCCACCCTTGTTTGTGCCTTTGGGCTGAAAGTTGTCCTTGGTGTGCAGCAGGAGAAGGATTTGTTTTGTGTCCCTGCTCTGTGAAGAGAGCTCCCCAGCACCTCATCTAAACCCCATGGCAGTTAAAACATCACACACACCTGGCACAGGGCAGAGGGAAGTGGTTTGGAGGGTTCAGGGATGAGGAGGGGCTGAAGAGCTCGGGCTTTCTGGAAGATCTGCAGGAGTCACTCACAGGCTGGGAGATGCCCTTGATCTCCCATTTCCCACAGTTTTGGAGAAAAGCACCTCTGTGGTACTTGTGCAGTTGGGGCATGAGGGGCTGGCTGTGGCTGAGGGGGTCACACCTGGCCAACCCTCCCCTCTACACAGAAATCTGGGTGCAAAGGGTTATTCCAGAGAGATGGGCTCTGTGCTGGCCCAGCACCACCCTGTCAGTGAGTTTTAGAACACACCAATTTTCCATCCTCTCAATGCCTTCATATCTCTGCATCACCTTCAGTAACAGGCCTTGACTCCACGTGGCAACAAACAGAGGGTGTCACCCTAAAAAACACAATTTCCTCCCTGCAGAAGGACAAACCACACCATTTCTGCCTTACATCATGTGAAAATTATGCAAGGAGCTAGAGGCACTAGAAAGCCACCTCATTTCAAATATGTCATTTTCCTTCCGCTGCTTTTCCTGTTTGTAAAGCTCCAAATATTTGTCTCTGCATATCCTCTTTATCACTCAGTGCTTAGGGCAGGCTTATCTGCTCCCCACCCTGCTTCCCTAAACAAGGCTGTTTGCTTCCTCGTGGGCGAGAAACTCACATTTTCCATGAGCTTTCTCCTGCAGACTCAGCCCTGGGGAAGTAAATCCCAGCTTGGGCTTTGAGGAACATGCAGATTACACCACAGGACGTGGATGTCCCCGTGCAAGGTAAAGGGCAAGGTTGATTTTGGATTTCAACATCAGAGCTCTGGGGCTGATGCAGCTTCTCTGGGCACCTTTTAGATCTCTCTCTCCTCCCTGGACCCATCTTCCTCTCATTCTGTGGGTTCTGGGAAGGGGAATGTGATTCCTCTCAGCCCAAAGTGAAATATTCCTCCCTTCCCACATTTCTCTGCTGGGGAAGAGCCACTGAGCTCCCGCTGACGTGGGGATTGCCAGCACTGCAGATCTCATGCCCAAATTCTTCCCAGAAGGAGCTGTTTCCAGAAGGGACCTGCAGGAAGGATCTGGGAGGGTTTGCACTGGTATCTGCTGGCATTTGTGAGGCATTCAGAGCACAACATCCGAGTGGAGCTGGGCTTCCTTTTCACTCCAGGACTGAAACAGCAACATCTGTCAATGCCAAGGGAACAGATAGGAGACACGTTTGGTTATTTAGTGCTGCTTTTCATGTAATTATGGAAAAGTCCCCTGGGGATGGTGAGAAATGTGATTTTTCACTCTTATGCTACAGCAGAACTGAACTCGAGCACTTATCCAGCCCAGGGGGGAACATCCACAGGGAATGGGGTCCGTGAGCCGGGGGTTCTGTGCCTGCTCCATCCTGGGCTGGGTGTTGGACCCTTCTGGAGTGAGTTTCATTTGCTGCAAACACAATTTTCCTTGTTAAAGAAAACCCACTGGTTGCCAGCAGGTATGAACAGGAAAAGTGAATTTATTTGAGCTTCTCCAGCAGGATGGAGTCAATAGTGGCAGGATTTATGGAATAACAGAATCACGGAATGGTTTGGGTTGGAAAGGACCTTAAAGCTCATCCCATCCCACCCCTGCCATGGGCAGGGACACCTCCCACTGTCCCAGGTCACTCCCAGCTCCAGTGTCCAGCCTGGCCTTGGGCACTGCCAGGGATCCAGGGGCAGCCACAGCTGCTCTGGGCACCCTGTGCCAGCCCTGCCCACCCTGCCAGGGAACAATTCCTGCCCAATCTCCCATCCAAACCTCCTCTGGTTCAGTTGGAACCCATTCCCCTTTGTCTTATCACTGCAGTTCTGATGAGTAACAAACATTGAACAAAGAAAACAACATGAAATCAACACTTAATCCATGGGATTTGCACAGCCGAATAACCTTTCAGGACAGGATAGAATTATTTCAGTTCTTGCATCTGCCATTGGAAATCTTTCCCATTTTAAAAGCTCAGTGCAGGTCTTTAGTGATGTGGGAAAATTAATATTTCAGTTGCTCATTTGTTGAAGTCCATCATCATTTAAGGGTATTTTAAATCTATGCAATTGATCTGAACAGCTTTATGAAAATAAAATACGCCTTTGTCACTGAATTTAAAACAAAATGCGTCCCACAGAGTGTCAGATGGGAGACCACAGGTAGAAATGCTGTGCTCCCATAACTGACACTGGTTTTTTTTGGTTATTACATGTGTGAAAAAACTTGGTGCTGGTGATGTAATTAAAGAAACCACAAAACCTCTCAGTCTGGGATTGGATAGCTGCATTTAGTGATGTTCTGAGATGTCCATGGCAGTGCTGCAGGTTCTGCTGGAATCCCTGAGCTGAGCACTGGGCAGGACCTTGTGCAGCCAGGAACAGATGGAAATCCTGATGAGGCTATCAACACTGCTGAAATTTCTTTCAGAGCCTGATTCACTTAGAGAGAAATCTTTATCACTTCCAAATGAGCTTTATTTGGGGTGTTCTAGAGAAGGACACAAGGAATTTTCCACACTCCTTGGAAATATATTGAAGTTCATCGAGAGTTTCTTTAGCCAGTCTCACTCTCTCTGAGTTTCAGTACAGAACTTCAAGTCCCTGCAGGTATAATAAAGACTAAATCCTTTGCTTCAGACCTGATAGAGATTTCATTATCCACAGCTTTATATAATTTCAGCTGGAAGTGATTCAAGCTGTTGCCTCATGAATAATTGCAGCAATGCCAGAGAAAGGAAAATGCTCGTTTCACTCAGTTAATGCTGGGGATGAGCACACACAGACTGACTTTGAGAAATTCTTGCCTGTACAAGGCAGCTTTAAAATTTCCCACCACTCCTGGCAATTAAAAGTGCCACCTGAAAGAATTTTCCTCGTGGTAGATCCTGATTTAGGTTATGGATGTGAGCAGAACTTTGGGTCCCTGAGCTGAATCCCTGTTTCTGTCATGGTGCCTTTGATTCAATCATTGTGGAGTTTCACTGAGACCAACACTCACATTTATTTCTCACCATTAATTTTTGTTCACAGCTGCTCTGGATCTGATTTCAGCTGTGCAGTTATTGTCACCTGTCCCTGAAGGTGTTTTGTTCCACTGCCATCAATTTGGACACTTGTATGGGAATTTTACTGGCTCCAAAATGTTGGGAACGTGCAGCTTGTGTAAGGCTGAGGGACAAAGCAGTGAGCAAAGATATGTTCATCTGCCCAACCACCTTGATTATTTTAACAGAACAATATTTGTGTCCAGACCCGGTCTAGATCTCAGTGCCTGGTTTGATTCTGCACAGAAAAGTGAAGGGTTTTTTTGTTAATATTGTGTTTAACAACAGGAGGCTCCATGAGCTGCTGAAACCCTATTTCATGAATCCTCCCTTTTGCTGGATTGTGTTTCCTTCTTTTTTTTGTACCTTTTTAGGATGCAAGTAAAACCCCAGTTCTCCATCAAAGCAAAAGAAAATGGGTGGTGAATTTACACCCTTTTCATTGTAAATGTGGCATTTTTGAGACAGTTTTTGGCCTGAGCAGCTCTGAGTGCAGCTCCTGGGCAAGCACCAGGGCAGTGCTGCTGCTTCAGGGGTGTTTTGCCACTTCCCTCCTTGCCAGTTCACACCCAAAATGGACAGAGACGCCAGAAAAATATATTTTATTTAGTAGGGCAGTTCTTAGAAGGAGATTTCATAAAAGAGGAATATGAATTCAGGCAGTGATCTGATTTTGTTGTGTTCTCTTTTTGATTTTTTTCTGGTTTTATTTTTGGTATTCTTACTCTGAAATGCTGAAGAATATTGCTGAACTCCAGAGAATAGGAGGACAAATCAAATTTGCTATGACAGCAAAAGGGAGCTAAGCACTTTGTTCAGCTGTGCCCTTATTAGCTGTCCTGCTTGGGGTGGGGTGAGGTTTACACTCCACCAGTGCCAGCTGTTTTCCTCCTCTTCAGGAGGTTTGATTTGGCCCAGACTTGGAAAAGTGAAAGTGCTGGGAGCTGAAAATCACAAGTCTGCTCACCTGGGAGGTGATAAGTACAGGCTTGAGGAGAGCTCCTGGGAAGGTGACTCAAGCAGTGTCGAGTTCCCTGCTCTGGAGGAGATGGGAGAGGTGCCAAGGACTCTAAAAGCAGTCGTGCTATTCCTGAGGGATGATTAATCCGTATGTGGGACGCTGTTTGCACAGGAAGGGAGAGGCTGTGGAGCCTTTTGACTGCAGATGTTGTGCCCTTGGATGAGGAAATGCTTCGTTTCAAGGTTTCTGTGTGTAACTGCCCTGGGATGGTTTGTACTGTTGAGGAAACAGGAGGGCCCCCGGGGCAAGGTGTGCTTGGGGCTCCCCACACCTCAGGATTTAGAGAGGAGACATGGAAATAATTCCTAAAGGATGAGGAAATCTCTGTTTGTGAAGTCACGGAGGCTGGTTCTCCAGAGGAGCAGAGTCATGGAATCACTGAGGTTGGAAAAGATCTCCAAGGTTATCGAGTCCGTGCTGTGCCAACCCCCACCTTGTCCCCAGGGCACTCAGTGCCACCTCCAGCCCTTCCTCGGGCACCTCCAGGGATGGGCAACTCCAAACTGCCAATGTCTGACCACCCTTTCCATAGGAAATTCCTGCTGCTGTCCACCCTGAGCCTCCCCTGACCCAGCCTGAGGCTGTTCCTTCTCCTCCTGTCAACCCAGCCCCTGGCAGTGCAAGCTGGGCAGTTTGGAGCTGGATGAGACCTTTGAATCAAAAGCAAAATCCACTGATTTTCCTGGCTTTTAAACTGGAAGTGGAATTAGATTTCTTCATTATTACAGCCATTATTACATTATTGGGCCACCTGCTCCCATCCAGCTCCAACAGAAGCACTGGAGGGAAACCCAGTCTGTTCCTGGAACTGGTGGAGGAACACTGGGCACCCTCCAGCTGAGGTAAGAACAACCTCTGCTGCTCACTGGGGAACATCTGTGAGCCATGAAAGGCCATTTGCTGTCCAGGAAGGGTTTTTTCCTTGTGTCATTGGCAATCACATGTCTTTGGGGTTGTTTTCTCACAAACTGAACGCCCCAGGCACAAGATTTAACTCAATCCTCAAGTCAGGCGGCACTGAGCAAGAATTCAGTTCTGTGCAAAACTTGTTCTGTGCCTTTTCCCTCTCGGCAGACCTGGAGTGACACTGGGCTGTCACATCCCTGTGTGTGCAGGGGCTGTGCCTGGGGGACAGGACACTGCCTCTGGTGTCCTGCAGCTGCTCTGCTGCCTGAAACAACAGGCACAGCTTTGTGGTGGGAAGATTTTTCACTAGAAACCGGCATCCAAAAGGGGCAGCAGGGAGGGAACCCTCTTTTGTTCCCTTTAAATCCCAGGCAGCATTCCCCTGCTTTCCTTCTGTGCACTGTCACTTCCCAGGCAGGTTTTGCATCGCTCATTTAGCAGAGTTACAAACTCCTCTGGAGAGCTGCTTTGGCCTCTCCTGGCAAAGAAAATGTTTGTGTGTGTTTCCTACGCTCCTGAGGGAGAGCCGGGGCTTTTATGTGCTCTCATGTTTCCATGTGTGGTTTCCTTATTCCCTGATTGTATTTCCTTATTCCCTGATTACAGGCTCTAGACTGAAGTTACTCCACCCTGCCCAGGGAGGGGACAGCAGGGCAGGGGACACTTGTCCTTGGCAGGACTCAGGTCACGTCCTGAGTGCCTCAATCTTTGCTGTCATGGACAGAAGAGAAAAAGATATACTAATACTAATACTACTAATAAGAAAGTTCAATGTCTTCCCTCTGCCAAATTTGTAACCTCAGGAGATTGTGTTCAGTGAAACTCCTCTGTTGAAGCCCCTGTCTGTGGTGACCCTGTCTCCTGGCCCTGCTGGGCTGGCACACCCCACTTCTGCATTTCAGCAGGGCCTGAAATTTGGCTCCTGCAGCTGCAGGACTTCCCTGGTGTGTTCTGGCAGGGTGTGACACCGAGGGCTCTGCCAGACTCCCGTGTCCCCCCGATGGAAACATCCGAGGGATGAGCTCTTATCTCCAGGCACTATAAATACACTGCTCATTGATGAGATAAGAGGAGGAGAAGAGTAAATAGCAGAAAACCCCCAAATTTCCCAGCTTTTCCCTGAGGTCTCGTTACCTCCAGCATTCTTTCCACAGAAACATCTCAGTGAGTAAAACACCCTCAGCCAGGAGTCATGGAATGAGCCTCGTGTCCTCTGCAAGCCAAAGGCAATTAGGGCTGGAAAATGCAACATGAGACAAGGGAGTTATTTATGGTCCTGTGAAGACTGCAATCCAGGGAGCAGCTCTGGTTTACAGGCTTCAAAAGGACCCAAAAAGGGGAAGAAAAATAAACTTGGTGGTGACACTGGGTGGTCCCTGCAGGACGGGAGGCTGCTGGAGATGTTTTCTGCTAAAGGTCGGAGTAAACATTAATTTTGCTGTTCGAAAAGGGGGAGGAAAAGCTCCCGACTTTACAGCCAGTGTCAATATTTTGCTGTGCTTGGAATCAATCCAGTTGTCACTATTTGCAAGTCTTGGCTTGGTTTGCCTCGTTGTTTTAACCCAAAATTTCTCCCTGTGGTCCATTTACAGCTGTGAGTTGGGACGTTGCTTTATGCAAATCAAACATAAAAGCAAAACAAAGAATTTCATGGGTGACTTTCCCTTCTGCCCATTCACCTTTCCAAAGTTTTATCTACCTTTTTTTTGGCCTTTCTGATGACCTAAAAGATACGCTGGGGAAAGCCACCTTGTAAATTCTGGAGGCTTTTCTGAGTCTTTAATTTATTTCTTTGCTTGCTGCAACATTTCCCAGTTCTCGCTCCTTCTCTCATTTCATATTTCATGTGTTCAAGGCTCTCAGCTGCGAATTTTCTCCTCTGACAAATTGTCTGAGTCACTCTTTTGGCTTCTTGTCAGTGGCAAAAGTATGTGCAAAGCTCACAAATATTTCCTGCACGATGCAATGCCTTTGCCTTCGAGGGTTGTAGTGCTCATTCCTTCTCCTTTCACTGTGCTACCAAAATAAAAACATGTTTTTGAGGGGATCAAAACACTTCTAATTCTGGATTTCCTTCCTCTGTGGCGTGTGTGGTGCTACTGTGCAGTGGTTTAAAAATGTTAATTAAAAGAAAGCCATTAAGGAGGGTTCAGGATCTGCTGTTGAACTGGAGGTTGGATAAAACCTTTTCACTTAAAGCAATAATTCCATGGGTGATAGACAGAATTGGGGATTTTTAATGGGAATTGGGTATTTTTAATGGGAGCTTTATGTTTTCCAGCACTGGAGAGGAAATACATTTCTTTAAAAATTACAAAAGTTTTTGTTTTACCTTTTACCCCAGGAAAGAAAACAACACCTTGGGTGTCTTTATTCAGTGAATTTCAGTATTTCTGGTTTTCATCTCACTTGAAAGCAAAGAAAGCCCAGCCCAAATGTCAGAAATTGCCCTGGGGTGCAAGTTCTGTTTTCGGCTGTGGTACACCAGGACTTTAAAGCCACAAATCTCCCCGTGTTCCCATCATCAAACTTGCTTAGGGAAAAACCTTCAACTTCGTGAGAGATCAACCTTTCTTTCCTTCCTGCTTAAGGAGCTTTTTGTTTTCGAAGGTTAAAGGTTCCGAAGACTTTTACCTGAGGGGTAAATACAGAAAAATTGGGTTAATTTGAGTTTTTGGGGGTTTTTTTCTGCTGTATTTTTCAGAGTTGGGCTTGGAAGAGGACCAGCAAACTTTTGGGAGCTCCAGGCAGAGACTGTACAGGAATTTTACAGGTGAGGAATGATGTGGGATTCCTGAACTCAGAGATTTTCACTCTCTATCCATGAACAGCACATTTTCCCAAACCTCAACATCTGAGATGTCAGGTTTGGACTAAAAACACCCCAGAACCAGCTCTGAGCTTGACAGAGGCATTCAGAGGTGACTTCCTGGGAGGAAAAAAAGCAGTTCTGGAGCTGTGGCTACACAATCCACCAGGATCCAGCTGTTTGTGCCTCCAGGGATGGGGAATCCAGGCTCCAGCCACAGCTCAGGTCCCTGCCCTGCTCAGCTGAGTGTCTCCAGATGCTCCAGCCACAAAGAGATCCCTAAATCTGCCCCCACACTGATCTCCAGAGGCTTTAGCTGATAAGAAACCTCAGGATTTGGGCTTTTCACCAGCTCAGTGACCCGAGGAGTGTCACAGGTGGCTGCTGCCTTTGAAAAGTCTGATGCAATTGTTCACCACATGTTTGGAGCTCGACAAAGTTGCTCATCTCGAAGAACCAAAAGTAAATCCCCAACAAACCCCAAAACAAACATGAAAATCACGGTTTGCTCAGGGACACTGGCCTGGAAGGAGAAGCCTGAACTCAGATTCAACTTTTGGTTTTGCTTTGTGTTTTTTTAGTGGCGCAGCAGCAGTTTCACTCTCCCAGGTCCTGTCCCAGTGCTTCTTTTCCACCCACTCCCATATTTCTGTGCTGGGCTCAGTCTGTCTGTCTCTCCTCCACCTCCTTTGCTTGTCTTGACCCCAAATTCCACCAGCAGCCCCTTAATTTTGCTTTAAGGAAGTGGAAGTGTTCCAAAGGACACATTGGGGTCCCAGAGGAGAGGTTCTGGTGACATCTGGAGTGTTCAATCCTTGGAATAACTGCAGGGAAATCTGTTTGTCTGTCTGGACAGACACAGCCTCAGAGTTTTCATGTCCTTGGGTTTTTGGAGTGTCCCCAAGACACTTTGTTTATTTAGTGGCTGAGTTAAAAGTCAGACATCCTAGGGATGAATGCCTGGAGATGTTTTATCCTTTACAGAACCAGCTTTGAGGACAAAACTGAGAGGAAGGAGCTGCTCAAAAAGATATCTTATATAACAGGAGAAGGCTTCAAGGAGGTATTTTTGTGGCTTTAAAGGGGATTTGTGAGAAACAAGGGGATGGACTTTGGAGCAGCTGTGAGAGGACAAGGAGTGATGAATATTAGATGTTAAACTAAAATGGGAACAATTTAGGTAAGATCTAAGGAGCTTTTTTTACAATGAGAGTGGTGAGGCCCTGGCACAGGGTGCCCAGAGCAGCTGTGGCTGCCCCTGGATCCCTGGCAGTGCCCAAGGCCAGGCTGGACACTGGGGCTGGAGCAGCCTGGGACAGTGGGAGGTGTCCCTGCCATGGCAGGGAATGAGGATGACTTAAAAGATCCCTTCCTATTCCAGCTGGTGGATGGGGTCCACCGCTTGGGACCCAGAGAGCCACAGCCACCCCAAAGGATGTCTCGCTAAAGACAGCTCCTAGGGGGCTCAGGGCGCTCCTCAGCTGGCAGAGGGGCTTCTCAGCAGGAGGGCAGAGCAGTGATTTCAGCTCAGTGATTTCAGCTCTCAGTGATTTCAGCTCAGTGCTCTCAGCTCCTGCCCTTGTGAGTTTGCCCCTCTTTTAGCCGGCCGTGATGAGAGAGAGAGAGGTCTCGTATGGAATTTCCGCAGGTGGTACTTTATTGGAATGCTACCAGCGAAAGGGATCCAGGGACGAGGAACCTCTGCCAACCAGAGGAAACCCAGGGGTTTTTATGGGACACCAGGGTGGGAGGAAAAGAGAACAAAACCAATCAATTGTAACAGATCTACATAAAATCCTGAGGGGGTTGTGTGTCTCCGGACAGGTCGCTGTGACTACGAAGTTTGTCTTTTGTCTTAGGGGCTCTGGGTGAAGTTGCAGAATTCTTCCTTAACTCCTCAGCTTGGCTCTCTCCAGGGCAAAGCAGCCGGGGCTTCGCCCACCCCCACACCTTCCAACCCAAATCATCTCATGTTCTACAATCCTCTGTGAGTGAACTCTTGGGGAGTTTAGGCTAAATCGGGAGAAAACCAGGAATCTTTCACTCTCACAGCACCAGCAGAGCCCTGCTGAGCCAGTCCTGAGTCCAGTCCTCCAAACCTGGCAGCTTTTGCACATCATTTTTACCCTGGAGGCTCAGCAATACTCTCTTTAGAGCAATTCACTGGATGGACCTTCTCTGTTGGTCCATTTTGCATCTCCCCCAGCATCAGGACAGATGTTGGTGTGCAGAGGTTTTTTTGGATGGCCCAGGGCCACCAGTTGTCCTGTCACCCCCCGCCAGCCCTCCTGAAGTCATCCAGGCTTCACTCCCTGCATACCACAGTCTGGTTGATGCAAATTTTGTCCAAAATAGACCTTCAGCCCAACATCCCAAACTCCCAAAAGCACAACAACCTCTACCCTGTGCTGAAGACGTGCAGGATTTATGGCTTTGTCAGGTAATGTTCAGGTAGTTTCTGTTTTAAAGGAGGTTGGGGCAAATAAAGGAAGATGAACAAAAAAATTCTTTGTACACTTAATCCTGAAGCTTCCTATGAATAAACAAATCACTTGGAAAATCCAGAGCACAGTCTGGAGTACAGTCCCAGGGGACAGGAGATGAGTGTGTCCTGCCATAAGCCCAGCCCTGAAGTCAGGCTCTCTGCAGTGATTTTCCCTCTCCTGTTCCTGATAGGGCTTGGAGAAGACAAAATCTCCTCGTGGCCGTGGTGAATCAGCAGCAGAGTGGCTGCTCTCCTGGGAGAGTTTATCACACAATCATGGAGTGGTTTGGCTTGGAAGGGACCTTAAAATGACCTCATTCCAACACCTCTTTATGAACAAAACCAGCCAAACACAGATTTTCCTGCGTGGTTTGGCAGGCTGCAGGACCTGGGGTGCTAAAGCAGCTCCTCCCCTTGAGTGCACACGGGGCCAGACCTTCCCTTGCCTCCAAAGCCTCACAGGGGTTGACCATTTGCCACATGACAACATTTCTTGTCCCATCAGCGTTGTGTAATTAACGGGTTTGATGGTGTAACCCAGTCATGCCTTGAGATCATCCCCAGCTGAGTGCAGCCAGGAATAAACACTCCTTGTGTGTGACCAAAATCACTGTGCTCCCCTCGGATGGGGATGTGGACAAACAGCAGCAACACCTGGGGCTTGTGTTTCCCAGGTGAGGGGGAAAGTGGGATGCCACTAAAGCCACGGGGACACCAGTGGATGGTGTGAGGTCTGGGAGGGGATTTGGGTTTCTCTGCACTGGGCTCTGGTAGCCCTCTGGGCGAGGCTGGGTGACCTGCAGGAACTCGGAATACTCATGGGAATGACATTTAGGGGACTTCACGTGGCTTTCCTGAGCAGCTCCTGGTGTTCACCCACTGGCACCCGTCTCTCCTACTTGTTCCAACAGGTTGGAGGTGGTTCCCTGTCATTGTAGGACACGAAAAAAAGATTAAAGACTCCAAATATTTCAGGAGGCAAAGAGCATAGAAAAAAGCCTTTATTTTCTAATTCTTACTGCCTTTTATAAGGTGTTCCCACACAGACTCACCATGGCTGGTGAATAGGAACAACACCTCTCTAATGCCATTGGTTAAGCCAGAGAAACAGCAAAACACCACCCGGAGAAAGACTGTATTGAGGAAGGAGAGTTGTTTGCCAGGATTGTTTTGAGAAGAAACTTTCTTGAGAAATTTTTTCTTGGGGAAAAGTCAGCAGCTGAAATCTCTCAGACCAGAAACATCAGGCCCACAGTTGCCACCAGTGACTTTCTCCTTGGAGGCCCTGCCTTGGCACAGAACGTGGCTGGTGCCTCGTGGCTCTGTGCTGCTCCCAGGTCACCCCCTGGGCAGCTCTGGATAACCAGGAGAGGACGTGGGTCCCTAAAAGCCAACCAAGCCACTTTAGTGGACAAAGAAACGCTTCCTAAAATTGCCTCCCATGGCAAGCAGAGTCACCCCTGGGACAGATATTTATTACTAAGAAACTACAAGTGGGATTTATTGACTGAGTAACCACTCACCAGCAGTGGTTTTGCAGGAACCTCTGGGGAAATGTTGGGGAAGCCCTGACCCAGGGAAGGCTCGCTCTCCCTGCAGGCTCTGGAGCTGCCTGGCCCCACAGGTCCCTCCACCTGCAGGTTCCCAAGTGCTGCTGCTCCCTGGTGTAGCCCTGGTTTCGTGCCTGAGATGTTTTAGTTTTCTGAAATTCTTTTCCCAGAGAATTTTCTATAAACAAGAAACATGGTTTTGTAAACTCTTCCTATGTTTTCATTCCCTTCCCTAGGAGGGATTTCTTCTTGATGTCCCTCTGCTCTGACCAATGTGAGTGAAGAGGTTTGTCCTTGTTTCACCAATGGAATTGGTCTGTGTAGAATAGCATATAAGAGAAACACATCCCAAAAAGAAAAGAGTCATTTTCAGCCTTGTGAAGTCAAAGTCTGTGTTGCTGTGGGGTAAACAGCATCACCCTGGCAGTGCCAGCTGGCACCTGATGGCATCTTCCTGATGGGTCTCTGCAGTAAGACCATAAATTAGAGACTTTCACCCTGCATGGATGATAATAAGTCCAAGAACAAAGACAGATAACAGTAATCAAGGGCTGGATCAATAGCTTTAATCCTAGAGCACAGACAGCCCCTATTAATTCAAAGGAAAACTCTTCAGACTGAGAATTTAGTGGTTAGAACAAATTGGTTTCGAAAACTCGTTTGGTTTTTTTTTCCCCCATCCCTTCTCTAACTCAGGAGATGCAGAAGGAGGTGGATTTTCTCCTCCAAGGAGGAACATTGCCAACCTTGTCTCCAGTTTCCCTCTGGAGACAGCCAACACAACATGAGGAGTGTGGGGAGAGGCAGGACAGCCTTTCTGAGCACAGAGCATTCCCCCAGCAGAGCCTTTTCCAGGGATAAATGACAATCCCAGGGTATTTGGCCCAGGGGCTGTGCATGCTGCAGAGCCAGCTGGTGCCTGGGAGCTGGGCTGGAGATTTCTCTGTGCCAGGGAAATATTCCATGTCCCTGTGGCTGGCTGTGAGGGAGCCCAAGGGCCAGCCCAGGCTCTGTGCTGACCCCAGAGCAGGCTGGAGTGGCTGTTCCCGGGCTCCTTCACCTCCTGCATCCTCAGGGGATGCTGCTGGTGGCCAGAGGAGGTGGATGGGCAGCAGGGTGACAGCAGTGTCCACCTGACTCGGGCTCTGGAGGAGGGGGAATTCCACAGAGGCTCTGGGAAGCCGGGGCTCTCACCGTGCCCTGACCAACAACCCACGGCAGGGGACAGGCGACAGGTCAGGGACCAGGGGGGACCCTGGAAGACCTCTCTGCTTCCCTTTTCTTTCCCCACCACAAGTTTCTTGTGTGACTCCAGCCAGTCATTTAATGTCTCCAAGGTTCCCCATTTGCAAGAGCGGACTTTCCCAATCTCCCAGGAATGTGACAGGGATAAATACACCAACGAGCCTTGAACGCTCCTTTGATGTCGGCTGGGGTTCACTCAGGACCTCCCCTGAGGAGACAGACAGACAGACAGACAGACAGACAGACAGACAGACAGACAGGAAAGGTCCTGATGATTTTCTGGGAACACATCAGTTATTTCTGAGAAAACCAGGAGTATTTTGTGTGGCTGCACCAAAGCACGTGGGGCTGTCTGGGAGCTGTTCTCCATAACTAATTCCATTTGCCAGGGACAAGACATTGGAGCTTGGCCACATTAGAGGCTGCTGCTTTAGGTCCTTGAAGAGCTCAAGGGAAGGCTGGAAAGGCCGAGAAAAGGAGGAGTAAAGGGCAACGTGTCCTCAGCATAAGCAGTAAATATTCCTGGTGAGGTCACTTGTGTCACTTTTGGCATCCCTGGGTGGGATCAGGGATTTATTCCCAAGAGGTCTCCTGGCAGCTTCAGCTCACCCAAAGCAGAGGCAGGGCAGCAAGGCAGGGAGTGGGAGGCTGGCTGCTGTGGCCTGGAACGAGCTCCTGCAGTGGGTTACAGTGACCCTGGATCCTCGGGGAAACAGGAAAGACCAAGGCCATGGTTGGGCATTTCAGTGGGGGTTTGTCATTGCTGTATTTCCCTGACAAGGAAAGTGCAGACATGTGCTGAGCTGGGGACACCCTGCCAGGGCAAGGGCACGCCCCAGGGGCTGACAGCTGCTCTGCTCAAGAAGGAGTTAATGAGAGCTAATTGAGCCCATTAATGAGAGCTAATTGAGGCCACTGGTTTTGCTCTGCTCCTGCAGGTGCAATAGGGAGGAGTAGGAAGGTGTGGTGTGGTGAGGTGGATGGTGCAGCCCAGGAGGTGTTCTGGGGTAGTGCTTGGCTCTGGGTGTGCTGATCCCTGAAGGTGCAGAGGGAAACTGAGGCAGAACACCTCTGCTGTGGAGCCACACTGGGGGTGTTCAGCTGGAGAGGAGAAGCTCCAGGGACACCTCAGAGCCCTGCCAGGGCCTAAAGGGGCTCCAGGAGAGCTGCAGAGGGACTGGGGACAAGGGCTGGAGGGACAGGACACAGGGAATGGCTCCCACTGCCAGAGGGCAGGGCTGGATGGGATCCTGGGCAGGAATTGTTCCCTGGCAGGGTGGGCAGGGCTGGCACAGGGTGCCCAGAGCAGCTGTGGCTGCCCCTGGATCCCTGGCAGTGCCCAAGGCCAGGCTGGACATTGGGGCTGGAGTGACCTGGGACAGTGGGAGGTGTCCCTGCCCATGGGTGAGGTGCAATGGGATTTAAGATCCCTTCCAACCCAAGCCATTGTGTGTTACTGTCCAGTTTGGGGTGGTTGTGAGGGAAGCTGAGGGACCCTGACTCCTTATGGTCATCTGTTTTAAATTTTTTTAAATGCTCAGTCAAGTCTGGCTCCTTCAAATGCCCGAAGGAGTGTTTGAGCCATGCAGCAGTTCAGGCTCATGACTGATATTTCCTGTCTCCCGAGCCTCTGAATGGACTGAAGGCTTTCCCTGGTCCATTTCCAGTTAAATATCACTGGGGTGAGGAGTTGTGGCTCTATTCCTTGAGCCAGCTGCTGGCATTTCTGGAGTTCCTGGTAAATCCCTGCAGTGGGAAGCTGTGCTGGGAGCAGCCTCCTGCCACGCTCCTCCCAGATCCTTGGAGCTGCGTGTCTCCTGGCTCTCCCTGCCTTTGTGAATGGGACAAAAGGGAAAGCAAGTAAGGAATATTTATTTTTGCTGTAGAGCCAGCTGGGAGAGGCACCAAAGGGGCAAAGTGTGGCAGGGTAATAATATCCTTGCTGTTCTCTCATTTCTGTTTGTCCCACAGGGCAGAGATTAATGATATAACAATGGGAGGATGGCAGGGGAAGAGGAAATATCTTCTTCAGTGTCATTTGTCTGTCTGGAGCTGGCTGATGCTGTCCTTACTCATTCTGAAGTCTGAGAGTGTTCCAGAGTCTCCTCTGACCCCGGGCTGACCTCAGGGGGTGCAGGGAGCCAAGTCTGGAGGTTTTGGGCATCCCTGCAGGTCCCCGGGGCTCCAGGATGGCTCTGGTAGCCAAGAAGACAAACAGGTTTGCCCCATGGGAGGCAGAGAAGGTTCTTTGTGGCCACACTGAGGTTTCTTTCCTGTGGCACAGGCTGCTGAGTGATGAAGAGCTGGGAACACGGATGCTGACAGGCAGCTGTCATGTCCCAGAGCTCCAGCCAAGAGGGAGAACGTGTCCCAGAGTGACCCCAGGCCTCCTGTGCTGCAGGTGAGGGCTGCAGCCCCCGGCTCCTGGGCTCTTCCCATCTTCAGGTTGGAACAGGTGAGGGTGTTCTCATCAATGGGCAAAGAATTTAAGGAATCTGTTACAGGAAGCTGGAGGAACAAATAATGCCAACTTGGTTAGAAAGTGATCAGGCTGTTAATTGTGAGTTTAATACCAGGGCAATAGGTGTGGATGCATGTTGGAGCTTTGGCATCATTGCTGGGCAGATTTGGAGGCAGCAGGACAGGAGTGAACTGAAGCAAACAGTCCTCAGACCCTTCTTATTCCTGTTATTATGTTCTCCATATTATTATGATATCCTTAAACACCATCTCCCACTGCTGTTGATCAAGTCCTGCCCTGGGTGCTCCCCTGGCCTGATATTTTAGGATGCTCCCTATGTCCTCAAGGGTCTCCAGTCTCTGATTTCCCAGGGGAATGCTCAGGCTGGCTGATGCATTTCAGGGGAGGCCAGAATGTTATGAGACCCCTGCAGGTGCATCACCTCTGAGGGATGCCCTCACCTCAGAAGTGGATTATTAAAATGTGATGGCACAGTCAGAGGTGTTTGGAAAAGGGAAAGGTTTGAATTGAAGAGGAAAATAAGGAACTATACAAAACAGAAGTGAAATAAGCCAGGCAAAGTGCAGGGAGGTCCCTTACAGCCTGTTAAGACACCCCCAAAATGCGCTGGTAAATGATAAGTGGCAAACTGTAAATTTAAAATCTTGCAATACTCAAGAGCAACAAGGATTTATATGTGAGAGTAACACAACTGATGGCCAAGACCTGCCTTGACACTGAGAAAGCCTCTGCTGTTTTGAGCTCTCCCAGGCACGGACCAAAAGCCTGTAATTATGTGCATTGGCCATGTGCAGGTCCTTTGTGCACTCCTTTAAGCAGGTAAGGATCAGGGTGGGATTGTTGGCATCCAGCCCAACAGAAATAGCCACAGCTCGAGGTACAGCTCAAAGTGCCCAGCAGTTCCCTGTGTGTTGGGGCTGAGCCAGATAACGTCCAGAAGAGCCTCTCAGTTTCTGGTTCTTTGCCTTGTAAGTGAAACAAGGAATGAAACCCAAATCCTTTCCTCATATGAGAACATCTGCTAAGGTGGGGTGTGTGCTGGAGTTTTGGGATGGGACTACTGTGAGATGTTCCTTTATTGGGGTATTAGTTTTTTAACAGGGTTTGAGAGGATTGAGGAATGGCAGCAGGTTAGGTTTCTTTGTTACAGAGCATCTTAAAAGTTTTCCAGCTAATCACATATTGTTAAAGCTTACAAATAACTGCTCTAACTAATCCTGGACACCACATGTACACCTTCAAACAATGCTTGCTTGCATGCTCTCTTTTAACAATAATCAATATTCCACTGTTAAGCTTAAAACTTTCTATGATCCTGCTGAGCATTTTTCTACAGCCATAAGATCTCTCCTAGCCAAACCTAAGACTCAGATTATTGTTTCATGTCCTTGCTTGCCATACTATTGTAACTTTTCCTACTTTCAAACTTTGCAGTTACAGCTAACTCTAAATTCTTCAGCTCTTTCTGTTTCTGGGGACTGCTTTCATGGATTTCTAGGAGCCTTACTGCCTCTAGTATTTCCCCCAGGGGTGCACTGCTGCAGCTGGCAGCGGGGCTGGTGTCAGTCCCAGCAGCATGGGGGAGCAGGGACACGTCAGGACTGCCTGGCAAAGGGCACCCAGTGCCTGTCTGGTGGCCCCAGGGACCCTTGTGCCAGACCTCAGCTGTGTGAGAACCTTCTCTCAGGGATGTTGAAAACAAACCTTGGTTTGGAGCAGTAAAACATGGTCCAGGGAAGATTTTTCCATTAAATCTGCAATCTCCTCTCACTAACCCGTCGTTTTGCCCAGGTGGTGTCTTGGGAGGGGAATCCTGAGTGTGCTCCCCACTGCCAGGGCTGCACTTGCACTAGACTAAAATATCTGGCTCTGAGTGGCACAGAAAGTTGCTTGGTCCCAAAATGGGAGAAGCCACAGGAGGTGGAATATTCCCAGATGCTGGGTAGTGATTCCTGAGGCTGCCAAGGGCTCTCAGACAGGACTGGGTATGATCAGTGATGCTTGGGCTGGAGTTGTTAATCTTCTGCTGATTTCCAAGCTATGTAAAAATTACACTAAATGAATGAGCCTTGATTAGTTTTCACCAACTCTGGCATCAGACAGGCTCTAATGTAAAATGGAGGTGTAATGATCTGATTTTTATCATCCACTGCAAAGGAAAGGTGTCCTGTGTGGGATGCAGCTCCTTCTGTAGGGATAGCAGAGGGACTGAGCAGAGATTGAGGAGCCACAGTCCCAACACAGAAATTATCCTACCAAAGGATGGGCATAATTATGCCATTAATTATGAAATCAAGGAACTGAGCTTAACATTTGGAGCTTTGCTTTGATGGCTGGAGCAGGCTTACCTAGAAACTGAGGCCAGACCAAGTTAAGAAATGGATATATTTAATAAAGGACCTTCAGGTACATGAAGGGCAGATGAGGCCTCCCAAGGGGCTACACCCAAGGTGGATGACAGTCACGAGTTTTTCAGATAAAAGTTTGATCTATTTTACATGTCAGGTGTTAATCCTCCAATTACTGCCTCAGGTAATGAAGTCCTGTTCCCCCAGTTGGCTGCCCCCATCCCCAATACACTTTTGTTCATACATGTTGGGGTCTGAGGCAGAGTGTCCTTGGTTCTCAGGCTTAGATGGATCATTTTGCCTGACCAAAATGTAAAGGGAGCTTACTCACCCTCTGTGTGGAGTTCACAGTTATACACCAATGCAGTACTGAAAAATATAAAAGCTAAAATCTCAAGGCATCAGCTTGTACCTGCTTAAAGGGGAAGAGGAGAAGCTCAGAACTGCCTGGGGTGGCCCAGGACCTTCCTTTGGTGAGCAGGGATCTGCCCTGGGTGATGGAAATGGAGGAGAAGGGGGTGCAGGTGGGAGCAGCCCCTGGTGGCACTGCTGCCATGGCCATGCTCAGCCTGGGGCGTCGTGCTGGCATTTCCAGGGTGGGCAGGGCAGGGGCTGCTGTGGCAGGACAGTTTTCCCCATGCCTTGGGAGATCCACCCAGTGATGCTGTCAGGCCTCTCTGAGAAGGAAGGGCTGGAATGCTGTCAGACCTCTCTGGAAATTCCCTCTTTCAAGGCTGAGAACAACTCTTCTTTACCCAACAGTTTTCCTAAAAATAGCGAGGCTTTGCTCAGCCACATCTTGGGAACCTGCCAGAGGCACAAATAAAGTCCGAGCTCTTTGAAACACTGTGCTGTCATTGCTACAATTCCAGCCCAAAATCCTGATGCTGTAGAATCCCACTGAGGCAGGAAAATCATCCCAGAGTAAGCTGTGCTTGCCAAATAAATGATTTGTGGTTGCACACATGGCTGTGGATGGGTGTGTAAATGTTTTCTGGAAATTGGGATTATGACTTAGAAGCTGGGGTAAGGAATAACAGATTTGCTCAAGAGAGCCTGCTTAATGAATAAACACTGAACTGTGGTTTATGACCTCAGATGAGCAGTAATCACAGAATTATTAATGCTGGAAAAGATCCCCATGATCATGGAGTCCAGCCTGTGGCTAGTCCCCACCTTGTCCCCAGGGCACTCAGTGCCACCTCCAGCCCTTCCTTGGACACCTCCAGGGGTGGGGATCCAAACTTCCCTGGGCAGCCCCTGCCAAGGCCTGAGCACCCTTTCCATGGGGAAATTCCTGTTGGTGTCCACCCTGGGGCTGTTCCCTCTCCTCCTGTCCCTGTTCCCTGGAGCAGAGCCCGACCCCCCGGCTGTCCCCTCCTGTCAGGGACTTGTGCAGAGCCACAAGGTCCCCCCTGAGCCTCCTTTTCTCCAGGCTGAGCCCCTTTGCAGCTCCCTCAGCCTCTCCTGGGGCTCCAGCCCTTCCCCAGCTCCATTCCCTGCCTTGGACATGCTCCAGCCCCTCTGTGTTCCCCTTTCCAGAAGGGCCCAGAACAGGACACAGCCCCTGAGGAGTCCCAGCAGTGCCCAGGAAGGAGACAAGGACTCTCCTGGTCCTGCTGCTCACTCTACTCTTGGTACAGACCAGGATGGGACTGACCAAGGATGTCACTGATGGCTCCAAAACAAAACTAATGTGAGAATTGGGTGCAGCCAATGGGTGAAGAAAAGATCTTTTTCCATCCTCCTCAGGCCATCTCCTCAATTAAAGAGTCATATAAAGGGGAAAATTCTGAAGGAAAATCAACGAGATGTCAACACGTGTGAGGTAGTGAGAGTTCCAGGGATGGTGTGGCTCCAGGTTTGCACACAGATACTGGAGTTTTGCCTGTGCTGTAACACCTTTCTTACTTTCTCACCAGGTGATCTGGTAGCAGGCAGGAACAGCCCCTCTTCTGGAGCAAAAAGCTGTTTCATATCTCCTTGTTTTTGCTCTAGAGATTCCCCTGATTTCCATACAGATGCCCCACTTCCTTTTCTTCACCCAGTGAAGTCATCTTGCTGAAGGGCTGGGCCACGGGCAGAGCCTCTTTGGAAGGATTTCACTGCTGGGAGCAGGGCAGAGGCTCTGCTTTGTGTGATTCCCCAGCTGGCCGTGCCCTGGCACACGCTTCCCTGGTGCTGGATCCCATCCCCTGCAGGCTGGAATGTGCCTCCACATCCTGTCTGCGGGGATGAAGCCAGTCCTGGGCAGGGGTTGGTGTGCCTCTGGAGCCTGGGCCACCAGCAGAGAATGCTGAGCCCCTTCCCCTCCTGGCAGTGAGCTAACATTAAGTTAATGACTTTATTCTCATAAATGACGTGATGCCTTAAGTTTTACCTTTCAGATTTTCATGTTCTGTGCTGCCCGGGGGTGCAGCTCTGAGCTCACAGTCAGTGTCACTCAGCTCTGCACACAGCAGGGACACAAAACAAATCCTTCTCCTGCTGCACACCAAGGACAACTTTCAGCCCAAAGCACAAACAAGGGTGGGCTGGAGGGAGGGACAAGCAGGATGGGACCTCACAGCCTGGGGCTGGAATTGGACATTTAAACCCCAATGTACAAATGGACCAAAACTTATAAAAGTGTGAGACCTCGTGACCTTTTGTCCATTTTGTGCCCATTTTGGGTCCACCTTGGGTGTAGCCCTGGTCAGGATCTTGTCCTGCCCAAGGTGTGTCCTAAAGGCTTTTCAATAAATCTCTACTTTATTCCCTGGCTCTGTCCAGTCTCTGTTCCAGCTCAGCCTCCCCAAGGCATCAGAGGCAGCAGGGGAGGGAATTTTGTGCCCGTTGTTGAGATGGGACTGCTCTGAGGGCTGGTGCAGGAGCTCAGGCTCTGCTGCTGGGAAATGCTGCAAACACCTTCCCACCCCAACAGGGTCTGGCTCAGCCCAGAAATGAGGGGCAGGGTGTGATTCCTACTTCTGAGACGTCTGGAATTAACTGGGGAAGGGAGATGGTCCCCAACAGAGTCAACCCATCACTGTTAGGGTCTGGGAGAAGCCAAATTCCAGACTGCGCCTTGGAGCCACCCCTGTTCCCTCAGCTGACACCCATCAGCCAAATCTGCTCCTGTTGAAAACAGAATTAATTTTTCCTTTTTTTTGTTTTTGTTCTGTTTTGTTTTTTGTTTGTTTGTTTCTGTTTACAGAAATAGTAATTTATGGTCTTGGTTTAAGAGAGCCTATTGTGAGAATAAGCAGTTTGGTTAATCCCCATAAAGACCTACTTTCTGAATCCTAAATCCTGTTGGGTCCCAGTGTTCTGAAATTCTAAAGAAATCCCAAAACACAGCAAGGTTTTACTAATTAATCTCCTTATTGTTGAGTAAAAAGCAGTTTAATTGGTGTTTTTCATTCAAAAGCAGGGTACTTATCTCCGTGGTGGTTCTCTTTGTTTTTGTTTTTGAGGGGGCACCCTCAGAAACGAGACTTGGGCACCCTCTAGAAATGTAGGTTCAATTCAGTTGTGTCTAGAGCCTAAAAGAGGAACCTGTGAAATGGAAAATTGCTCAATCAGATGAGATTGAAACAAAATTCTCTAAAGCCCTTCAAGGCTCATGGAAATGTTTGAACCTTGTCCTTGCATGAATAGGGTTTAATTTCACTGGTCTGGAAAGGCCAGGATTAATAATTTTCTTCATGTATTCTGAATGGAATTAATAGTTTATATAAAACCCCCCAACCCTACACATTTATAACACACGATAAACTTTGACATGGGGAAATGTCTGCCCTTCCCAGCTGTGAATAGAGCATTTGGTGGGTGCTTATTAGAATAAAAAACCACTCAGGAGTAAGTATGAATCCAATTAATTTTATTTTTTTTTGCTTTAAGACATAAAGAACAGTTTAAAGAACTGTCTATAAACTTAATTTCCCAAAGAAATAGCATCAAGTATAATAGATCTAAACCTTATACCATGAATATTACAGTTTCTCTTCCATAAAATTAAGACATCTCTATGTACAGTACCAATAAATATGTAGCAAACATTTTCAGTGCCTTTTTTTCTTTTTTTTTTTTTGACGTTTTAATATAAAACTCTACAATCAATGGCAGAACATAAGGAGATCTGTGCAAGAATGAGAGCAGCTGGAAAGCTGTTTTAGTTCATAATTCAGCAAAACCCCCCCCTAACACTGCTGACTTATGTTGCTTAATAAACTGGGTTATGATCTCCCAGGCAATGCTTTTCATGTTGTTCCAAGGGATTTAACAATCAGGATTTTGGGAGTGTCACTGCCAAGTTCACACTCTGAGAGAGAGAACCGTCCCCAGTGCTGGCAGCAGGACTCACAAAGGAATGGAAGTGGAGCTCTCATTTCCTTTGGGAACCTGACTGGGATGCTGAGGGGATGGAAAACACATCCTTGTCCCATCAGCTGGGATTTTTATAGTGTTGGACCTTCCTGGGAGGGAAAAGCAGCTCCAGTTCATCTCAGGGGACAAAAGAGAAAGCCCCAAAGCTGGGGCTGTTCCCTGGGATCTTGTCCCCAGCTGGGAAAAGAAGGACAAAGCTGAGCGGGAGCAATCCAGCTGTGGTTGGGCATCACAGCCATGAGGGCAGAGCTGGCAGTGTCCAGCCCCTGTGGGCAGTGTCCTGCTCTGGAGGATGGATCTCCTGGGGTCACTTTCTAGGATGAGAGTGGGCTCACCCTCCCCTCAGGATCCGTGTCCACCACACGTGTGTATTTAACATTAAACCTCCAGGAATCCTCCCCACAACGATTTATCCACCCAGCCCACGGTGAGAGCAGTGGGGTTCTCCCTTTCACCACCTGCTTGGGTCATCCTGACCCAGAAAAAACACCACGAAATTCCGTCTGCAGCCTGGGAGAGAAGCACCTCTGTTATCCCCACCTTCCCTAGGACGTGCAGCCTTCCAGGGATGTGCCTCTCTCCCCCTCCACTCTTGAGAGAAAGCCTGGATTTATTGAGAGCAGACACCTTTTTATGATTAAAATAAGCCAAAATGCAGCACAATGCTCAGTGCTTTAGACCAGAAAAAAAAAATAATAAATCTCAAGTTATTACCCTAAATGTGCAAAGCACGGAGTAAAATGGCAGTGAAATTGAATTCTGCTCTGCTCAAGTTAAAAGAGAAAATAATAATAATAAAATTCTGTTTTGCTTTTGCTAAATGTGAGGTAGATATTGGATTGGAAAGAACAAAAACCAGCATAACAGCAAATATCATCTCTTTGGTGTCACGGGGGAAAGTAGCCTGATTCCCACTGTCTAATCCACTCCTGGCTGATCTACAGAGGCTTTAACAAAACCTCTCAGGGATTTGCAAGTGGCTGGAAAGGAGGGGGAAAAAATGAGATACTCCATCAGAGTATTCCAGTGCAAACCTTCCCGGAGCCAGAGCACAGAGCCCTTCCCCAGAAACCTCTTGTGAAGCAATTTAGGTGTGATACCCTGAGTTCGAGTCGGGAAAACACAACAAATGTTGAGAGTAAGAAATAATAGGGCAAATGGGAGAATGTCTCTCAGTTCTGCTGGTGGAAAGAAAGGAATTTGTATTCTTGGCAGCAGAGGAATTGAAGATAACAGCAGCCAGGGTGAGGAATAAATATCCAGGGGCTGCTGCTGTTCTGCTGGGAGGGTAAGGACAGCAAAGCTGGAGCTGGAACAGGGTTAGGGGTGCTCAGGGCTCTGCTGCCTTCACTCTGACTCTGATTTGGCCCAAAGCTCCTGGCTGGGTTGTGCCTGTCAGCCAGGAGCTGAGCAATTGGGAACAGGGAATTCCCAAAATGCTGAGGTGTTTCTGTGTATGATTTTTGCCTTATGAAGTGCAAGTGTCTCCAAATTCCCAGGGGAAAGTCTGGACCCAACTTCACTCTGCTGAGGGGCCTCTAACTGCCTAAAATAATGATTATTCACACATTTGACACAAAACCCAACTGGATTTTTACACATCAGCACTGCCTGGCTAAATTAACTGGTCACTCTTAATTGTGATTAGTGTTTTGGGAAGGGGACCGGGATCAAAAGTGGTCACATTCGTTAAGCTGCATTTTTATTATCATAAAACTTGGGAAAATATAAAGAAGCTAAGTCAGTTCTTGTGGTAAAGATACATCTCAGTGCTGAGGCACAAGACAAAACACAATCCCTTCTAGAAAATCCCTTACATTAGCAAAATGCTATTACTGGTGTGTAACACCCACATCTGGGCAAAAGATCCTTGACATTTTCAGATTCTTCTAAAGAATGAATTCTCTTCTCATTTCTCACCTGAAATGATGGCCCACTCACAAGATAAATAAAACAAAGGACAGGGTGGTCAGAGGGGTGAATATTGTGCCATAGAGGGGTGAAAAAAACAAGATTCCTTCACAATTCTGGAACATTGTGTTGAAATTTTTAAATGAATTCCTGAATCTGTTGGGCTTGGCTGGGGACCTCCTTTGTAGAGAGGTTTGCTCATCACATCCCCTGCCCTGTCACATCCAAAATCACCTCAGCAGCATCTTTTTGGGTGATGTTTGACACTGATCCTGCCAACACC
This sequence comes from Sylvia atricapilla, assembly GCF_009819655.1. Taxonomy (NCBI): domain Eukaryota; kingdom Metazoa; phylum Chordata; class Aves; order Passeriformes; family Sylviidae; genus Sylvia; species Sylvia atricapilla. The sequence continues at coordinate 2,629,994 of NC_089158.1, read as the reverse complement.
TCTGGGCTGGACACTCCCTGTCCTGCAACTCCTTGATTTGGCAGATTGCTCCAAACTGTGGTGGAGCTGAGGATAAACACATTTAAAACTTTCTATCCACTTCTAATTTGAGGCCTGCAGATTTTACTCCTCCCATCCACCAAAGTGGAGCTGGTTTTTACCATGATCCCCTTCAGCACCTAAATAGCATTTGTGCTGAAGGCCCCTTGACTTGGGTCTGTGTTCAGCACAAATAAATGTTGGCAGGATTAGGGTTGGTTTTTTTTTTTTACATCTTGGTTAAAATTTACTGACTTTACTTCTGCATGTACATGGAGAGAAAGTTAATGCTTATTTATCAATAGTCAGTTTTTAAGGGGAAAGGAAGTGGTAGGTAAGGAACTCCTCGATGAATTTGGGTTGTGCTTAGTGTTAGTTTTCTGGGGATGAAAGAGGTTAGGGAAGAAGACAACTCCTAAGTCCTAGAATTTTTTGAGCAGTTATAAAAAAATAATAATAATTTGATACTTCTTCTTTCAGTGGTTTTGTTCTGAAATGTGCTTTCGAGTTCTTTTTCCTAAGAAATGGAAGGGTCAAGACCTAAAATCATATGTTTTTCCTTATTTAGCCCAAGCTTCCTATTTCACCCTTTTTTTTCCAGTTTCCTTTTTTTTTTTTTTTTTTTTTTTTTTTTTTTTTTTTTTTTTCTAATAATGGTTTTAGTTTCACAGCTCCCCAAAACAAAGCACATTTTCAGCTTGACCACAGACTTAAAGGTCGTTGCTTTCCATGACCAGATCTCATCAGCTTCTCATTTAATTGAAAATGCTGATGCCTGGGCATTTTCACATCTCCAGAAATGCTTTTCATTTTCCAACTCAATATACACAAATTTCTGCAGATTTCTGCAAATTTCTGCTTGTGTCCTTATTTAACTCAAAAAAAAAAAAAATCTTAGAATCCACACTTTAGATTTAGTCTGTTGCAGACATTTCCCTTTAAGCTTGACTTTTGTCTCACTAAAATGGCTTTACTCTGACTTCATGCCTTTGACTTCTGTGGAGCAATATCTAATATAAAAAGGGCCAGAATCAGCCTCTGAACACTTGTTTTATGTGCTGGTCACTGTTACAGTAACATTATTAGCACTGAAAAGGGGGAAAAAAGGGAATAAAGTGAATTTCCATGAGGATACACATGGGGATCAATATGCCTGCACCACTTTAAAACAAGTAATGCCACACATATTGTTTTATGTCCTATAAAATGTGTGCTAAATCTGCTTGAAGCTGATGTGGGTAATGGGGTGCAAAAGCTCTAACTGGACTAAAATAAATATTTCTATGGATTATGGATCAGGGGACTCACACCTGGAATGGAGCTGCACCAGGCAACGTTTTGCTGGTGAAGTTCATCTTTAGTGTGCAGTGGGCACAAAAATTTTGTGCTAGAAAAGGCTCATTATTGCCAATGGGCTTCCTGGAACTTCTATGGAATATCCACAAAAAATTCATTATGTGTGTGTGTGTATCCCACAGAAGGCTCTCTGAATGCCAAATGTTGGGTTCCCACTCCTCTCCCCCAGCCCTCACAATTCCCATCGTTCAGCACACCAGGATTGAGTGATGATGCCTTGGGATCCAGTTTCCCTGGAAATCTGCTGTCCCAGCCTATCAGGATTGCCTTGTGCCCTCAGAAGGATCAGCTCATTCATAGAAAAGAGAGGCTGAATTGCTGTCATTATCCCAGAACAGAGAGAATTTCCCCTCCAATGTCCTCCAAGGATAAACCAATTTCACCCTATTTTGCCCTTTGCAGAAGCTTTCCTGCCTGATGGCAGGGAATCACCTGTCTTGGGAAGAGGATTTCAAATCTTCCTCTTTTATAAGACTGACCAAGTTGTTTTGTGTGCTGGTCTCATAAAGTGCTCCACATATTCCAAAAGGTGCAGATTTTGTGTTTTCCCGAGTTCAGATCCTGTTTTGGGCAAACAACCAAGTGATCAAAGACTCAAGGTGAGGTGTTGAGGGAACACTTCACAAAATCTGAGATATGGAAAGTTTCAGGGTTTCACAGGGAATAATTTTGTCTAGAAGTGACAAGAATGGGGGATTTCATCAGATTTTACCCTGGTGGATGGTGGGGGTGGGGGGGTCTCCGAGCAGGAATAAGAGCCCTGAAAAGGAGCTGGATCACCAGAACAAGGCTGAGGTCATGTGTGCTAAGCACTGAATGGATAGCTGGGGAGTAATTGCTCCAGACTCAGCTTTAAAAACTAGACTGAGCAGGTGGAGATAAAATAGGAATAAGAACTCAAAGATGGAAGTGATCTGGATCACAAAGACATAAGAGGATCCCTTGACTCAGGGTGTTCCCATCTGCCTGCAGGATAACTCAATTTACTTTCTCCAATCCAAACCTACTTTGAGATGTCAGTTTTCTTTGTGTGCTGGAGAAATTAAGTGCAAAAAATGGCATTTGGATAAAGAACTGTCCTTGCAGCTAATGGGCAGGGCCAGGAATGAGTGAGGGATCAAGAGGATGGCTGAGATGCGGATGTGGGGACGCCAAGGATCAGTCAGAGGAAGGATGGGAAGCCAAACTGGGATGAGGTTTTGATGCAGGGAATTTGTCAAGGTCCCCAAACAGGCAGAGCTGTGCCAGGGGCCAACACTCAGTGATGAGAGTCAAGGAAAATCTGGAAGCAAGAAGACACCAGAGAGGAAAAGAGGGCTGGGCAGGGGGACAAAGTCCTGCCTGCTGTGACGTGTAAAACAGGGAAAGACTGAGAGTGTGGGATCCAGGAATTGCAGGATAGGGAAGAATTGGGCAAAAAGCTGCTGTTTTGAGAGGATTTACCACCAAAGACCTGCCAGTTTTCATCCCTGCAGGAAGGTCCTTACACCAAGGCATGAAGACACAGAGATCCTGGTGTCGCTTGCACCTTCCCCCCTCCTGCTCTGCTCCTCTCCTCCCTTCCCCATCTCCTTGGCTTCTCTCCCTGCTCCTCTGACTCCTCCTTGTCAGCTCAAACTGATCTTCCCAGAGCAGTGAAGGATCTCCTGGTGGGAAGGGCTTTGCCGTGGACAAAGCTCCAGGATCACACATGGGCTTGTCTCCAGCACAAAGCCTCTGCCCAGCTGAGCTCTCCAGACCCAAGCCCTCGCCCCCAGGGCTGAGATTCCCCACCTCAGCCTCTCCCCAGCACTGCTGAGGGACCTGGGGCTCCACCAGAGCTTTGAGTGGAAACATCAGCTTAGGCAACAAAGCTTTGCTGTTATTTCTGGGCAAGAAGTGGGAAAACGGATGGGATCCAAGAGAGAGGAGCCTGGCTGTGAGACCTCGGGGCTGTTCAGGGTGTGAAGTCCAAACCCATGAGGGTCCTGAGCCTCTGCCGGAGATGTGTTTGCTGCAGGAAGGGAGGGGGAAATGGGAATCTCCCTGAGAGACAGAAAGGTCTGGGGAAATAAGTGCAAGGTGGGGAGTTAAACCCCCCTGAGCTCCACCAGGGTGGTGTCTCTGGTTCTTTTCACCTCGTGTGGGGACAGCTGATGGCCAACCTTCAGCCAGGGCAAAGCTGGGGAGTCCCTTGGGGTCAGGGGCCACCATCAGCAGTGGTTGGAGCCCAAGCAGTGATTTCTTTAGTTGCATTTGCTTTGCATTAAATATAATGGAAAGCAAAACATTGCTGAGGTTTTCTCCCAAAATTTTGGTTGCTGATTTAGAAGTGTGCAAAATTTTGCTCTGAGTGTCTCTCTCTGCTTTGGTTCTTTTTTATTCTGTTATCCTAAAGTTAGGACCTGGAGGGGACATTCCACTTTCATGCTGAACCAGAAAGTGTTTTTTGTGTTCCCTAGCTCTTTTCCAGAACATTTTGAGGCTCTATATGGACTTAGAGAACTGTAAACAATTTTTTTTTGGAAAAACCAAAAATCTCAAGTAGCTTCTGCAAAGCACAAGATATAATTTTAATCTACTTTACAGGGATGTTGGAAGGGATTAATTAGGCAGTTAATAATTAACCTGAGCTTTATGTTAGTGCAAAGTACTGAGTAAATCTATTCTTAAAGAAATTATGAGAAGTAATTACCTTCCAGAAATAAGAATCTGAAGAAGGGTCATGCAAAACTATACTGGAAGTGCTGGAAAAAGCTCAACCCCCCCATTTTTTTTTTCTCTTGTTTTGAGGAAATTGTACACTGAAGGTGGAATTAGTGACATAGCCAAGCTGAATATTCAATGAAAATTCCTACCCACAGATATGAACTATTCCCCCCTAGCTTTACAAACTTTTGAAGAACTTTCAACTTTTCCTTTTAAAAATACATTTTTGTTTCCCCTCCAATATGACTTTCATTTTTCTGTTCTGGCTTTTCTTTGTTTGTTGGTTTTGGTTTTTAATTTTTTTTTGTGTTTTTTGTTTTGTTTTGTAGGCCTTTTTGTTTGTTGGTTTTGTTGTTTTGTGGTGTTTATTTTTTGGTTTTTTTGGGGGGTTCTTTTAGTGTTTTTTTTTTTTTTTTTTTTAGTTTTTGTTTTGTTTTGTTTTGGTTTTTTGAGTTAGTTTTTTGATTGATTTTTTATTGGTTTTTTGGGGGGATGTTATTTCACTTCACCCTGCAGCTTCACCTTTCCCATTAAGTTAAGGCTCCAGTGAGCTGCAGGGGAGTGATGGCACAGAAGAAGATGAAGATGAAGAAGAAGAAGAAGAAGAAGAAGAAGAAGAAGAGGAAGAGGAAGAAGAAGAAGAAGATGAAGAATGAGGAGGAGGAGCAGGAAAACAGCAGAGGTCTCACCCCAACACGCGCCCACAAAGCCAAATTCCAGGAGGTCCCCCCGATGGCCCTGGAGGGATCCCCAAACCAGCTGCTGCCAGAGCCCTAGAGCAGAAAGGCCCCAAAGAACGTTTTGTGCTCCTTGGTGTAATCCACCAGCTTGATGTCACTCACGTTGACCATCAGCTTGTCTCCCACCTCCAAGGAGACAACAGCGCCCAGGTAGATGGGCTGGAACCAACCATTGCCGTTCTCACTGAGGGTCTTGGTGCCCGTCAGCAGCTGGGTGGGCTCGGGGTAGCTGTCAGTGACCTTGGTGATGATCTCAGTGACAGAGTTGGGCTTGTGGCCGCTCTCCACGGGCCCTCGGAAGGTGACCTGGGCGTACACGTAGTAGTCCCCGGACACGGGAATCACCAGGGCGTTGCTGGAGTAGTTCAGGTTGTTCTTGGTGAAGGCCAGGCCTCGCTTGTCTTCCCACTGCAGGATGGGCAGGTGGGTCCCCACGGCGCTGGCCAGGTCCTGCTTCTTCACTGCAGGGGGAGAGACAGGGACAGGAGGGTGGGTGAGTCAGGCACAGCCAGGGCGTGGGTGAAGCATGAGATCCCTGCTCCCAAGGGGGAGGAATTTAAACAGGGTTGTAGCAATGCATTTCCCACACCCAGCAAGTGTTTTCCTTACAGGGAAAAGTTTAAGACTCACCCTTTGCATTTCTTATAAGGTAAAGAACCCAGAAACTTCCATAGCTTTCTGACAGTGATTGGCTCAGGGCCAAGAGAGAAGCATCTGTTGAACCTTTTTGCTGCTCTTCAAATCCTGTATCTCTCCCTATTGGCAGCAAGCCAGATTGTCCCTCCTAAAACTTTCAGTATTTAAGAAGGAGCACAAAAGGGCTAAAGGGGATTTTTGGAGTGTTTCTAGCAGCTGTCAGAGGTTTGCTCAGATACCTGTGCATGGCTTTTCTTTTGTTTTCTGCAATGGTTGTTATTTTTCATTTATTAAACCTTTTACTTTAGAAAACACCTCTGAAGAGCAGCCTGGCTGCAATTATTTTAAGCCAATGTGCAAGGGCTGGACCCTCAGAGATTGATACATTTATAATTGGCTTATAAGACTCTGGCCGCCTGTTAACCTGTGTCACAGGGTGAGCAACACGCTGGGCAGAAATGCTCTTATTTCACAGCTGGGTGGGCTGCAGGACAAGTGTCCAGGGGTGTTTTCCAGGGTGGCCAGATCTGAGCTGTCAGGACTGAAAGCCAAGGCTGCTTTAGGGAGATCTAGGCGGTGTAAACTGTGCTGGGGGTCCTGGTTGTGGTTTTACCTTCCCACCTCACCCATTTCCAGAGGGAAAACCTTGTCCTTAAGGGACACCAGCACTGTGACACTTGTCCCATGCTTGTATCTAAAGGCTGGGGACAGGAAGAGGAAATTCTAAACTTTCTTTACCTTCAGCAGGGGCGGATTGCAATTCTGTTTCTTAAAAAGACACTGCTGAGCTGGCAAAATGTCCACACGATGTGTCACCAAGCACTGAGACACTTGGACTTCTCTTCCTGCCAAGCCTCTTCCTAAGGGGTTGGGGTTTCTCAGCCCTTGTCTTGATCTTCTCCTCCTGAGTGCTCTCAAGGACATCCTGAATTGCTTTTGGTTTACCAGGGTCACTGGATTTTAGCAAACACCCCACAGAACCCACTGTGCTTCAAGAGGTCCAATTGCAAAGCAGCACATTATATTTTAAACCATTTTTATCCTTCTCTTTCCCTTTTCCCTTTCTTTAATGCTTTCCTGGAAAAAAACACTATGTTTGGAGGCACTCTCAACATTCCTCCAGGCTTTTTTCCCCCACCCTTGTGGTGAGCTGACGACAGGCAGAGCTCCAGTTGCTGACCCCAGCATCAGTCTGATACAAGATGAGGCTGCAGGGGAAAAATTAGGGAATTGCTGCCCTATTGCCTTCACCTCCCCTTGGCCACTCTGATTTCTCACACACAACAGACAGGACAATAAACCCCAGCCCTTGCATGCTGCTCTGAAGGGAAGCAAGAATTGTCTCTGCCCTTTATTGACTGCCATGAAATTGTTGTGCTGAAAGAGCAGCAGTGGGAAGAAGAGGATTAAAAACTCACGAAGATTATCTCAGGTATTAAAATGAACCTGAAAAATGAATGATGAATGCTTAGAAAAGATTGAGAGGTCCAGGAACTGGGACGTTTCTTAATGAGCTGGTGTTAATGTTTAAAGTTGATTTTTATTCAGTATTTGGGGAAGGAGGGTGTGTGCATGGGAAGGGTGGGAAATGGAATGCAGAAGAAGGAAGGTTTGGAATTCCCTTGGCAGTAACAATTAGGTCTATTCTGGGTGAAATGAGACTCAGAAAAAGGAATGTGCTCCTGTCCCAGTGGCATGTTTCCCTCTTTTCCAATAATAAATAATCCATGAGGAGACAGGAAGGCTTTAGGAGTGCAATTCCATTTATACTCTCAGAGTAGCACAACAAAATAATGGCCTTTTTTTTAGTGCTGCTGATGTATCAAATCCTTCTGATTTTTTTCCCAGGAGGCAAAGTGGATGAGGAAAGTATTTCTGGGAAGGGGAAGACAGACAGGGATTGTGGCAGCAAGGACAGCTAAATTATAGAGCTATCACAAGGTTAGAGTCAATGGAGCTTGGACACAGAGAGGGGAATAAAAGAAAGTGAAAGTGGTCCTGGTTTCCCTTCATCCACCTCAGGACTGGTCTGAATCCTGGGAAAAGCTCAGCTGGCTTTGGGCCACTCTGAGGTTTGTAAGAACTTGGAGCAACACATCTCAGAGAGCAGAGGAAATCTTGTTTGAGGTGGGAAGGATGAGGAAAGATCAGAATATTTCCAGAAAATGTCCTGGGCTCTATTCCATCTCTGGAATTTTGGGGGAAATTTGAAGAGAAGCTGCCTGTGAAATATTCTTTTCTTGTAGAATGACACATTTCAAATGTCAATGACACTCAATTCCACAATGAATTTTTATATCAGTTATAAAATATATTTTATTAGTTATAGAATATGGTAAGATCTCAAATGAACCCCATGACTTCCTAACTTCTAGAATTAGTCAGGTTTCACGGCTTTAACCTTCCTCTTAGGATGAATCTCCTTCTATTGCTGCTCTCTATTACTTAAAGTTAATTACTTTTCCTTGTGCTTTCAGTAACAGTCAGGAGAATAAAATGAATGTTCAAGTGCTTTTTAATACAGAACAGCTCCTTTTCTAACAGCAGCAGTACTTTGTACTTGTCATTTATTTATTTATTTCCTAAATTCTGGAGCTCTACTTCCTGCAAATTTACCTATGATGCTAATTCTTGAAGGAATTAAAATCTGCTTTTAATAATGGATTCATTGCCACGGTTCCTTTTATTTTCTCACACACTATCAATTTCCTGCATCCCTTCATTCTCCTGTCCCAAATCTCTTTTGGTTCAGTTCCTTGCTGGAAAATCCCTGTTGCCTGTCAGATGTGGGATATATTTTGTGCTGGATTTGTGGGCTTTCTGCAGCTCTTAGCACCAATGGGAGAGCCTAATCCTGAACTCTGAGTCTCAGCAAGAGATTGGAGCCTATGGGGAAGCTCTTGTGGTGCAAGGTCCTGTGTCTGCAGGGTCTATGGTGCTCAAGTCCATGCCCTGAAGATTAAGGTAATTTGGAGGCAGAAATGATGCTCTGCCCAGATTTAGAGTGGGTTTGGGACCACTGCAGCACAAGGAGCACGAGCCAGGTCCTGGTCAACCACTGTGCCACAGGCTGGTGACAAGAGGGAACAAGCACTGCCCTGAATCCAACCAAATAAATGGGGAGGGCATGATGATGGCAAGGCAAGGAGAAACCCCAAATAAACATTAATGCACATGAGAAAATGGGCTTGGAGGGAGGTCTGAGCTGGGTATTGGCACATCTCAGTAGGTGAAGTCAGCAGGGAGAGGAGGTCTCCATTCCAGTTTGGATGAATAAAAATTCTCAGTGTGAGTTTAAAAGGCCAAGATCAGCTGGAAGATTTATCATAAAGGAACAGACACCAAAACATGGAGCCATTCTGCTACTGCCAATTAATCAGTGAATTCCCAAAGAACTTTATCTAATTCTCATTCCTCTCACTCATCTGTTCTCACCTGCACAATAGATGTGCCTAAAACTAGAAAAACACAGAAAAAAAGTTGTGGAAGAGATTTCCTGCAATTTAGGATTTGTAGTCTGCCACCCTCACATTGAAAAAGGCACTTGAGGTGGGGGAATGTAACAAAGACCAGGAGAATAATTATTCCTTCTACACTTTCTATGCACAAGTCATGGTTTCTGAGAAGAGAAAACCAGGGTAGAACCCAAGAAATTATTATGCACAGAGTTGAAAATGACAGGAAATATTTTCTACCAGCAAAATGCTGTTAGGCTGGGAAACTCATTGCCACAGGGAGAAGCACCAGGAATAAATCCAGGCTAAAAAAATATCAAAGGTAATCCATAGATTTTGGGTTCCTTGATGACTACATGGCACAGCACAGAAAGGAAAAATTCCCTTAACTTTGCCCTTTTCTTGCTCCTTTCTATGGCCAGCAGATACTGGCCCTCAGTGGAACACCAAAGAGGATGGGCACAGTCCATGGGAATGATGGCAAAGAGGTTTTTGCACATATGGTGCCAGAGGAAATTTGGAGAAAAGTGTTGGGTGTTTCCCTGTGGCAGCTGGGCTTTTGTGCAACCCAGGGAAGTTCCCAGCAGCAGAGCAGAGCTTTGGCTGCTCCTCTGAGTCACTGGAGCCTCTGGATCTCTGTGCTGTGGGGGACTCAAAAACCACAAAATCTCACAACAGCAGACATGGTCCTCTTGCTCTTTAAAACCTGCAGTAAAGCCAAGATGTGGCTGTGGATGAGGACAGGTCAGTTTTGGAGCTCCAGAAACCCTTTAAAACCTGCAGTAAAGCCAAGATGTGGCTGTGGCTGAGGCCAGGTCAGTTTTGGAGCTCCAGAAACCCCAGTGCCAATGAGGAAGGCACCAAGGATGGGCCTCAGGAAGGAGCTGGTGGATTAAGGAAAGAAAACTCTGCTGGGAAATGCATCAGCCCTGAGCTGAAGATTGCTTGAGCCCTGGAGGTGGGTTTGGATTGAGCTCTGCAGGAGGCTTTGTGAGAAGAGTCCCAGCACTTCCTGCATTCTCCAGGTTACAAAGTGCACCCTGGGGTGACACTCGGGGTGCTGGGGAAGCCTCTGCAGTGAGCTGGAGTTGGAGAGGAATAAATGGCACCAGGCCAGCTGGAAAACCCTTTGGCACTCACTCCATCCACACTGGAGCCAGACAGAGACTTTTCACTGGGAACACCTGAATTTTCCATGTGGGTGGAGCTGGCGAGGATGGGGGACGTCTCAGGGCAACGTCCTTGGTGTGGTGACAGCTTCAAGAGTGAGCTGGTGAGGTGGGGACCTTGGAGATGCTGGAAGCCCCTTGGAGAGGCATGGAAACATCTTGGAAATGCATGGAAACCCCTTGGAAAGGTATGGAAACATCTTGGAGAGACATGGGAACCTCTTGGAGAGACATGGGAACCACTTGGAAAGGCAGGATAACTCTTTGGAAAGGCATGGAAACTATTTGGAGAGGACTGGAAACTCTCCAGAAAGGAATGGAAACCTATTGAAAGGCATGGAAATCTCTTGGAAAGGCCTGGAAACTCTTTGGAAAGGCAGGATAACTCTCTGGAAAGGCAGGATAACTCTCTGGAAAGGCCTGGCAGCTCTTTGGAAAGGCCTGGCAGCCCACCCTGTGATAGGACGTGGTGATGGCACCTCCCTACCACAACACAAAGGCTTGGAGGGCTCAGCTTGGCGTTACCCTTTCCCTGCTTTCTCCGAAATGTGTCAGAGATTAGCTCACTGGAAACGGGGGGAGGATTTATGGGAATATGGTGAGAGTGGTCTGAGTTAGGCCTTGCAGAAAAATAAAATAAAACTGATTTGACCTGATTTTGCTCCAAAATTTGTGAATTCTTGCCAATTCACTGCTCCACAAGGGCTCACTTGGGCTCCCTCCCTGCCTCTTCTGGAGGATTTAGCAGATCACTGAGACATCAGGCACCTATTTCAGTTCAGTTACAGAAGCTGGTCAGTCAGTGAAAGAAGCAGCTTGGAAAAGTGGTGACATTAGTGTCAGCTGTCTCCTTCATGGGCCCTTTGCTACACACACACTGCACTCAGGCTGGCGTGCTCAACAAGGCAAAGCTGATTATTATGTCCCCCATTTTCCCTGCAGCACCTGCTCCTATCAGATCCACATGGACCAAGGATGAACCACAACATCTGCTGTAAAAAGGCTTTAGTAGTGAACAAGAATTACCTGTCAGGTGAGCTCGTGGCTTCTCTGCACTGGAAAGCGTGTCCGTAACTGAGGGAAAAGGAAAAAAAATGATGTGAGATTGTTTCCTGCTGTTCAATAATAAAATTACAGAATATCCTGAGCTGGAGGGATCCACCAGGATCACCCAGCCCCTGTTCCTGCCCAAAGCCCCACCAATCCCACCCTGGGCATCCCTGGCAGCGCTGCCCAAAGGCTCCTGGAGCTCTGGCAGCCTCGGGGCCGTGCCCATTCCCTGGGGAGCCTGGGCAGTGCCAGCACCCTCTGGGGGAAAAGCCTTTCCTAAGTGAACAAAATGTGAGAGGTGACTGATGCCCATGAGTGCAGGCACTCCCCCTTTCTGCTGAGGTCTGAGTCAGGAATTATTTGCTGTGATCTCTTATTGACACTCCTGAGGTTATAGAATGCAAACGAGGGAGTTTGTTAGACCTGCTGCAGCATCAACTGGGCACATTGTGGCTGTGTCCTGACCTGCTGGAGAGCCAACAGAGGGAAAGTGTGAGGAGCACAGCCTCCCAAATCCCTGCTTGGGAGTCCCACTGACCCTGCAGAGCTGTGGGGAAAGCCTGTGCCTGCACAACTTCACAGTCCAGGGGTCAGAAATGCCCCATTTCACTGTGGCCCCAGTTATCTCCCTGCATCTTCTCCCCCAGGTGTGGCCTGGCTGGATTGTCCCTGCAGGGGCTGGGGTGGTGAGGGCAGAGGGGAGGTGGGTGCTGGCATTGCCACCCCACAGCCCCCGCAGGGGAAAGGGAGACAAACTCACCTGCAGCTACTGCTCGTTGCTTCAGGAAGCGAGAGGGCCCCTCCTCGGTGACCTGCAGGGGACAGGGACAGGGGTCAGCTCAGAGGGTCTTGGATGAATTATCCCACAGTGTGGAACAGCTGCAGTAACATCAGTGAATTCAGAAGGAGCATTTTGGCATAAAGGTGAGCCCTGGTAAGTCCTTGCTTCACTGCAAGAAGTTTCTGCTGTTGGTTTAGAACTGCCTTCATCTCTGGAAGGGTCCAGGGCCCTTGGGGAGGTTTATTGAATTGTGGGGCTGGACAAGCCCTTGGCTTGACCGGGAGAGCAGCAGAGTGTGGATCAGCCAGCCCGCGGATGGTGACTGCCCCAGCTCTGTTCCAGCTCTGTTCCAGCTCTGTTCCAGCTCTGTTCCAGCTCTGCTGGAGCCCCTCTGCTGCTTGGAGCCTCTCCCGGCGCCCAGCCCAGGCCGAGCAAAGCGAGATCCTCCCCAAGGCAGGGCAGCTCTGAGCCTTTCCAGGAGCAAAGGTGTCCCCACAACACCAGCAGAGACTGAGGCAGGTCAGCTCCACCTGCCTCTCGTCCTGCACCTTTCTCATTCCAGACTAAGCCTGTTCCTAAAGTCTGTCTGGAATTTTGGGCGCCTTCGTGGGGTGGCGGGAGCTGAGGGAGCGGCCGCGGGGTGTGCTCTGCTGCTCTGAGGCCTGGGAAGGCTCAGCCCTCCTCCCCTCTGCAATTCCCTCCTGGAGCTGAACCCTCCCGGTCCCCTCAGGACACGGCCCCGGGTCACAGAGGGACAGCGCCTGGCCCTGAGTCACCTGCTGAGCCTCCTGAGCCACCGGGGCACGGCCGGCGCCGGGCAGCTCCGGAGGGACAAGGCTGTGGGGTGATGTGGGGTGATGTGGGATGGTGTGGGATGGTGTAGGATGGTGTGGGATGGTGTGGGGTGATGTGGGATGGTGTGGGATGGTGTAGGATGGTGTGGGATGGTGTGGGGTGATGTGGGATGGTGTGGGATGGTGTAGGATGGTGTGGGATGGTGTGGGATGGTGTAGGATGGTGTGGGATGGTGTGGGATGCAGTGGGATGGTGTGGGATGCAGTGGGATGGTGTGGGATGCAGTGGGATGGTGTGGGATGGTGTGGGATGCAGTGGGATGGTGTGGGATGCAGTGGGATGGTGTGGGATACAGTGGGATGGTGTGGGATGGTGTGGGATGGTGTGGGATGGTGTGGGATGGTGTAGGATGGTGTGGGATGGTGTGGGATGGTGTAGGATGGTGTGGGATGCAGTGGGATGATGCCTCTGCATCTGGCCTCGTGGGGCTGTAAGAAGCAGCCTAAACTGTGCTGACCCTCAGGATTAACCCTCAGGATTGACACTCAGACTGACCCTCAGGATTAACCTCAGGACTGACCATCAGGATTGACCCTCAGGACTGACCCTCAGGATTAACCTCAGGACTGACCATCAGGATTGACACTCAGACTGACCCTCAGGACTGACCCTCAGGATTGACACTCAGACTGACCATCAGGACTGACCCTCAGAATTGACTCTCAGGGATGTCAGGAACCCCCATCCCAGACAGTCTCTCAGGGTCACATGGGGCTGGCACAGAGTGTTTTATGGACAGCCACCAAAACCACACTGAATAAACTGAATAAACAGAACGAACTGAATAAACAGAATAGACTGAATAAACTGCCCCTGGTCAGCTCTTAGTGAAGGATTTGATGCACTTTGCCCAACAAAAGGCTGAAATAATATTAATATGTAGAAGCGGAAGCTGTCTCCTGCTGTCTCACACAGCTTCGAACACTGCAGGAGAAGGAGAAAAGAGATCATTTATATTGGCTGGGGAAGGGGGATGTTTGTGGAAGGAGAGTCAGCCTGCCTGGGGTTGGGGACTGCTGGCTGCTCCAGTAAACCCACAGATAGTTTAATGTTTTACTGGAAGTAAACATCCGTGTGCTCCTGCAGAAAAGTCATTTCTAACATAGTTGTTTCATGCGTTGGGGAAAAAATGGAGAAGGAAAACAGTAGGGGAAAATCTCTTTTTTTTTTTTTTTTTTTTTTTTTTAATTATTATTCCTTTGCCTACCTGTAGAGAAATGTGTGGCCCAGCCCCAGCAGCCTCCTGGCAGAGTGGTGTGAAAGTCCAGTGTGGGGCTGAGGGAAAAGTGATGCTGTGCTCTCCAGGAGATTTCTGAGATCATTCTGAGACCTTTCATTATGTGTAAGGACTTTCAAAGTCCTGCTTTCTGTGGTGACTAACCATGAGTGCTCTGATGATGTGACTCAGTCACAGCCAGGAGAGTCTGTCCCTGCCCTGGTGGGAAGCACAAGGTCAGAATTAAGGATTTCCCTCACACATTCCCTGCTTTCAGCCAGGTGTATTCACCTAGGAGTATATTTAAACATCCCTTGTGTGACATTTCCTACATATTTCCCAAGTGACCAATTCTCATTAGTGATCCCATTCTCTAAGGATTCTGCAGCCAGCTAAAAAATCAATCCCAAACCTACATTTACAAACGTAACTTCTGTGGAAGTGTTTACATACTTGAAGCCGAACTTGTATAAACTTGGATGTTGCAATCCAAACAGAAGTGGCAGGAAAATGGGAAGGAGAGCAAGAAGAATTCTGCTTCTTTACAAAAGATAACAAAAAGGTTTTGTCTAAACCTAAATTTACTTGTTTCCTAAGAAACCCAGCTGGAACCTCCTTTTGCAGGAGGTGCATTCAGAGATGCTGAAGGACAGAGCAGAGAGAGCAGGGGGATAGAGCAAGGTGGGAAATTATTCTGTTGCTTGCCAAAGGTGTGGCTGTTCTTTTTTTTCCCTAATTGTGCTATCCCTTAAGGGTGTCAAAATAAAGACAAATCTCCTACAGGAAATGTTTTAGCAGTAGACAACGCTGCATAATGGCCAGGTGTCAGTAAAGCTTGTCCTGAATAGGCACAGAGGTTGTGCATTGATGGGGAGGGAGAACTGAGCAGCACCAGGCAATAGAGAGAGCATTCACACAATCAGTGCTTTTCTCTCTTTCTCCTCCTTGCTCAGCAGTGATTCTGAAAAGTTCACAGCCTCGGTTTTCCCTTTGGTTACTGTGGAGAGCCCAACCACTGAGTGATGCTGAAAATCCCACCCTGAGCTGGCTCACAGATATTTGGGCAGGCAGCTCTCAGTGCCCTGGGGGTTGCTGTGTGCAGGACACTTCTGGTGCCACAAATGTCCGAAAGCCTCAGAGCATTTATATCCAGATATTGCTAAACCCCAAAAGAAGGGCTGACATCCAATGGCATGGGAAGAGCAGCTGGCACTACAGGTAGAGGGACTGAGAAGCAAAACACCCCCAGCTCCTGCACCCACTCCATTTTCAGCACTGTTTCACAGGGAGGATCTCTGCAGCTCATCTGCAGTACATAACTCCCAATTTTTCTAACTGCAGAGATGCTGTGTGGTGTGGGCTGGGAATTTTTGGTAGGAACTAGTCTGTGCCAGTAAAAACTGGCTTCAATCAGAACATTTTGCTGCCCAGTGGAAGCCTGTACCCACAGGGAATGGTTGCATCCCACAGCCAGGCAGGGATTTTACTGGTGCTGGCTTTGGAAGGGGAATCCCAACACCTGGGCCCATCCAGGTGTGTTTGCTGCTCCTCCCCAGGCCTCTCTCCTCCCCCAAAGATCAGGAAGCCTTTTGACGCTCTCCTTCCTTTATGGGCAGGCCATGAGGGCAGAATTCTCCTGGGATTTGTTGCCAGCTTTCTGGCAGGATCCAGGTGGAGCCTCTGGGATTTTCAAGTTCCTCCTGCCCTGCAACAGGTCCCTTCTCCACTGCCAGCTGACACGGCACAGACTTGGCACACAGGTGCATGCCCAACCCTTGGGACAGGGTTTGGAATTCCTCTTGATGCTGCTTGTGGCCCTGACATGCCAAGGATGCCATGAAAAACAAAGCCAAACACAGCTTCTCCAGGCCACAGGACTCGATGCCATGCTCAGTGGGATGCTGAGGCAGCCAGAGCTGCTCTCCTGTGCCATGCCATTGATGGCTTTGGGAGCTCACACTGAAACTTGGCTTCCCTTTGAGGCAGGATGACCCTTCCTCTGGCAGGGCACCACTAATAGACATTTCCTGCTAGTAAACACGAGCCACATGCTCTGGTTTGAAAAACTCAATTTCCTCTCCTCGCTCTGGACTGCAGCATAAAAGAAAGTGATTTCTCTTTCCCAAAGGAGCAGTGGAGGGAGCCTGGATGGTGTCCAGGGAAAACCGTCATTAGGCTGGAATTATTCACTCAAGATGCATCGTACCATGACACAGAGAGAACACTGCTGGCCCACACATGTTGCTGCAGTGACATAACTTGCCCTGCTCTTTCCTGAAAAGGACATTTCCAGCCAAAGAGGTGACTTTGCATCTCTTCAGAGGCACCAGGTGACACCACATGCAGGAAGGGATGACCAAAGTGCCTCACCCCGTGGGCAGCCTGCCCAGGGACACACCCCTGTTGCACAAACCTTCCCGGGCTTCCCTTCTCCTCCTTGCTCCAGGAAGCACTCAGGAATTTACTCCATCTGCTCCTCACCTGCTGAGTCCCTCCTTCCTCCCAGGGCTGTCCCCAGAGCACTAGAAGGTGACAATTAGGTGTGGGCAGAGCTCTGTGAGGCAACCAGAGGACTCCTCCCGTGGGCTGCAAGGGTCAGGAGGCCAGTATTCATCTGGGGCAAACTGGGGACTGCACACCCATGCCAGAGTGCACCCACACCCCCAAACCAGTGCCCCAGAGAGCTCTGCCACACAGGGCTGGTCCCAAAACTCCTGAGCCGAGCTGTCCATGGGGCACATGAGCACGGAGCCATTTAGCAAACTCCGAATGCAGAAATGCAGAAAGACATTTTCCTGAGAGCTTTTACGTCCAGAAATATCCCCACCACCCTGAACCTGCAGGCTCCTGGGGGCCGTGGCTCCTTGGGGCATTCCCAGCCGGCCACACAGTCAGACACATCCAGCCCCCTGTGCTGTCCTGCTGGATGACACCCATGAACACAGAGAGCAGCAGAGCGAATGAAAAATCGGGAACAGGCAGGGCCCAGCTGAGGTGCAGCTCCTCCCACGGCACCCCGGGCACCCAGCCAGCCCCGATGACTTTCCTTTTCCTCCCTGGGACCCACAGAGGTTGTAACTCCTCTGATCACCTCGTAACATCATTGTGGAAACATTACGTGTTGCTAATTGGGAGCAGGTGCATGGGAATGCACACCAGCGTTGCAATTCCGACCCTTTGCACAGCACTTTTCCTCTTAAGAAGCCAAACCCACTCATAAAAATACTTTTCTCTGCTAACCCTGCCAACAGGATGACGAGCCAGGGATGCGTTGGATTGATTAGACAAGTTAAATTAAACAAGTTAAATTTTATTATTCTTCCGCTCCAAGACTGTTTTGAGGCTGAACCGTTCTGCTCTCGTGGGACACACACAAACCCAGAGCAGCAGCACAGACTGCCCGAAAAAACACCTCATGTCTTTTACTCCTAGTCACAGCTTTTCACGCTCCTCCATGCTTCAGCCTCTGCTGTAATTCCACATTTCTGGAACTGAAGCCCCCCCAGATCCTCAGAGAACGTGCCCAGCCCCTGAAGACAGCTGTGCTCTGCAGGTAGGGCAGCCCGGCTTTCCACAGCTGGAACCAGGGCAGGGACAGGGACAGGGCAGCATCACAGCTCAAGGAGCTGCCAGATTTCCCAGCCCGAGGGGCTGCACCAGGTGAGAGCCGGGTGAGACAGAGGATGCTGCAGCCTGAGCTCGGCATCCCCCGGGCAGCGCAGCCTCGGGGTCACAGCGGGGCCGGCACAGCCCTGGGAGCCACCAGCGGCTCTGAGCCTCCCCAAACACCCCCGGGCTACACGCGAGGCAGGTGACAAACCTGCCTTCCAGGCCACTGAAAACCAAGCCCCATTTCTCATAACCAGCTCGCTGGTTAACGAGGAATTTCAGACCCGAAGCTAAAATTCGAAGCTTAATTCACCAGATCTACAGCCTGGGGCATCCCTGCTGAGCTCGCAGCCTCCCGTGGGCACTTGCAGGAGGAACAGAGCAGCGTGGAAGGGAGCTGGAAGCAGCACAGCACAAGTTTGCAGGGCTGGGAGCAAAGGGAGTGTGGCTGTCTGCCAAAGGAGAAGAGCTGAGGAGAGTCGGGACTGAGAGAAAGTTTTAACGGGGAGCTACAAACAGAATGCGAAGTTTAGGGTCAGGTTGCCTTAACTGTCTCAAATCAGATCTCTGCAGAAGTTCGCGTTAAAAGAATTATTAATTATTATTAATTATAATAATTAATAATCCACCAAAGCTGTAGCTGTCAGCCCAGTGACGGGTGCCTGAGCCACTGACATCAGCAGCTCTTCCTGAAATTAGGCACTGTGAGAGGAAACCACAGATCTAACCCAAAAGAAAGGAGGAAAACGAGCCATAGAGTCAAAAATCTGGCCGAAATCAGTGCAGAGGCACTGATTTCCACCAATCACTGCTTTCCTTTTTAACCATCCTCTGCAGCGCAGCAATAAAAAGTTTTAAAGCCACGTACTCCGCTTGCGACCTCGGCGAAAGTGAAGGAACCGTTAAGTTAAAAAAAAAGAACGAGCGATAATCAGATTCATCCTCGCGGCAAGCAGATGCCCTGGAACGGCAGAAATTCACCCGGAGCACGGCAAGAACTCCAGGCAGGCTCGGTCGGGACGGCGCTCGGGTGCGCCCGTGCCTTACCTGGCCGCCGCAGGAGCCGGGCGCCCGCAGGTTCCCGAGCAGCAGGTACGCGGTGGGCAGCAGCAGCAGCAGCACGGCCAGCAGACAGAGCAGCAGAGCGCAGCGGATCCTCCGCAGATCCCTGCGGAGCTGCATCCCGGCGCCGGCAGCCTCCGGGCACATCTCCGCGACGGGCTCCATGGCAGCAGCGCCGGGCTCGTCCTGCCAGCGAGCCGGGCACCGACAAACCTCTTGTGGCGTCTGGCCCGCATGGAGACCCCCATTTAAATAAGATCTGTCCGAGTGTGGGAAGGCACCGGCGCGCACACCCTCCCTCCCTCGGCAGGAATGCGCCGCCTACAATAGAAACCGAGGCGGCAGGAGCGGCGGGAGCTCCCCGCGCTGCCCGCGCCGGTCCCGCTGCCGAGCGCGCTCCTGCTCCCCCCGAGCGCCGCACAAGGAAGCCGGGAAAGTCCCGCTGGGTGGGACCAGGAGCGGCCCCGCTGCCGGGCTGGAGGAGGTCCGCAGGCTTTTCCGCCTGGCAGAGGGAACGTGAAACCCAGGGGAGTGAAAGTGAGAAGCAGGGAGAGCCCGGCAGTTTCTTCTTTCCCAGAGAAAGGGGAAGAGGGTTTTGGGGAAGATGAGATGACACGAAGAGAGTGACCCCAAAGAAGGGGTCCGGTTCTCTGAAGTGTTGCTTCACACCCCTCGTTTTAGCAGAATTCACAGGAGGCTGCCCGTTGCTCGATGTGCACTTTTTGCACCAAACCGTCAGGACTTAGACCCAAATTCGGATGTTTGTCTGCTCCGGGGCTCATCTTCTCCAAAATCATCTTAATTACATCTTAACAAAACATTGTGCTGTCACAGGAGTCTGTTATTGCTGCCTGGAAGAGTGTGATTTTACAGTGCTTGGGGGAACAAGGACGTCAGCCTTACCTGACAGAGAGGGGCTGCAGCCTGTGGGGACCCCTGGAGCTGATCAGCAGTACAACCAGGAGGAAAAGCTCTGCCGGCAGCTGAAGCCCAGCTGGAAGGGGTTGCTGTATCCCAGAAGGGTTCCTGTATCCCAGGAAGGTTTCTGTATGCCAGGAAAGTTCCTTCCTTACTGTAATGGTTTCACTACCACACTTGCTCCCTGTCACTCTGCAGCAGCCCTGCCTCCCCAAGGAAATCCACTCATTTAGGAATTGCTTGGCATGGAGTTGTTGCCATCTAGACTTGCCCAGACTGTTGAAATGGGATTTTTTTTTTTGTCCCTAGGAAAGTTCTCATTAAAACAGAAACTTTCTTTGATGTATATGTGTACACACAGTGATGTGCAGGAACTTCTCCTTTTTCCCTGGGTAGAGAAAGAGTCTGGAAACTTCAACATTTTCTTTAATGAGACAGGTTTGGTTTCACCCACCTCCCCATGAAAAGCATTTCAGATTTGGGTTTTTAAAAAATAAGATCAAAGAAAGAGAACGGTTTTCTCATGTCCCAGGCTGTCTGTAGCATCCCTTTCCCTCATAAAAATCCAGCCAGCTCTTCTCACTTCAATGACGCTGCAAAAAAATGTTCCAATTGCAATAATTGGGTGCAGCTCTTGCTAGTCTGGAGAGCTACAAGTCATGCTCTGAGAAGAACATGTAGTTTGGTCATCGAGGCTGAATGAGGCTGCCAGCAGCAAGGATGGGATCTTTGCCAGCAGAGCAGACAGTGAAGAGACCAGGGAAAGAAAAATTACGAAAGAGCAAGCAAGAAATAGTGAAAAGCAGGATGGTTTAGGGAGATAAGAGAGAATCCTAGAATGGTTTGGGTTGGAAGGGATCTTAAAAGTCCCCCAGTGCCACCCCTGCCGTGGCAGGGACACCTCCCACTGTCCCAGGTCACTCCAAGCCCCAATGTCCAGCCTGGCCTTGGGCACTGCCAGGGATCCAGGGGCAGCCACAGCTGCTCTGGGCACCCTGTGCCAGCCCTGCCCACCCTGCCAGGGAACAATTCCTGCCCAATCTCCCATCCAGCCCTGCCCTCTGGCAGTGGGAGCCATTCCCTTTGTCCTGTCACTCCAGGCCCCTGTCAATCTTCTCTCTCCATCTTCCCTGTTGGCCCTTTAGTCCCTGCAAGGCCACCCTGAGCTCACCCAAAGCTTCTCCTCTCCAGGTGAACACTCCCAGCTCTCCCAGCCTTTCCTCCCAGCAGAGCTGCTCCATGCCTCTGATCCCCCTGGGGCCTCCTCTGGATCTCTCCAGCAGCTCCAGGTCCTTGCTGTGCTGGCCCAGGGCTGGGGCAGCTCTGCAGCTGGGCTCTGAGCTGGGCACAGGGGCACAGGGGCACAATCCCCTCCCCTGCTGCCCAGGCTGGGGCTCAGCCCAGGGCAGGGGGCTCAGGGCTGGGGCAGCTCCAGCTGTCAGCCAGCACAGCTTTGTAAAGCACCAAAACCCATGGGCTCCAATCCCAGCCAAACCACATCACTCCTGTCAGACCTTAGACAAGTGTCTGACTCTGTTTCCTTCCCTAATTCACTGTTTGTTTTCATTTAGACTGTAAACCCTTGGGGAAAAGGACTGCTTTTACAGGGCCCAGATCTCATTTCAGGGTAGGTGTGGCTCCATTTACCCTCAAATAAAATCTCATATCTCTATGAACTGCTGTGTAGACAAGTGATCTGTTTTTTACCTTTTTAATTTTTTTCTGGGGTCCCAGTTGCATATTCGAGGTCAAACTACTAAAAAAAATATGGTACTAATATTTTGACCATGAGTCAAAATGAGTGTCAAAGTTATTTTTCTCTTCACTGTGAGTGCTACAAAAGGCTTAAAATACATTCAAGGCATGGGCCTTACCAGCAGATGGACACAGATATCTTCAGGGAATACCCACGAGTTTATTTTTACTTTATTTGCCAAGGATTTCCAAGGTAGCCGGCTCTCAGTTACAACAGCTTGTGAGAGCTTTTACTGGCCTCAGCCTTCTTGCAGTGGTGACCTGCAAACCTTGGGCTGGAAGAGGATGAGCAGCCAGAGCCTCTGGAGATGAGCTGGGAACAGGCTCATGCTCTGCCCTTGGCCTTGAGGCTGAGCTGAGAATTTGCTCTTAAGGATCCCAAGAGAGGGAGGAGAAATTTCTTTTTTCTTGTGCAGACAAGTGTGCCTGGCAGGCAGGAGCCTGGTGCTTGCCAGGAGCGGACTCTCTCAGCAGGGCAGGAGAAACCCAGCACTGGGAGGCACTGGGAGGCACTGGGAGGCACTGGGATGGGTTGGGAGGCACTGGCATGCATTGGGAGGCACTGGGAAGCACTGGAAGGCACTGAGACACACTGGGAGGCACCGGAGGCACTGGGAGGCACTGGGAGGCACTGGGATACACTGGGAGGCACTGGGATGGATTGGGATGCACTGGGGGCACTAGGAAGCACTGAGAGGCACTGGGAGGCACTGGGAGTCACTGGGAGGCACTGGGATGTTCCCCAGCCATCCTGGCTGCAGGACACACATTGGGTGTAGCTTTGGTTTTGTACCTGAGGAGTTTTGGTTTTCTGAAATTCTTTTCCCAGGGAATTTTCTGTAAACAAGAAAAGTGTCTTTTGTAACTCTACCTGTTTTCATTTCACTTCCCAGGAGGGATTTCTTCTCGATGTCCCTCTGGTCTGACCAATGTGATTGAAGAGGTTTTGTCTTTGTTTCACCAATTGATTTGGTCAGTGTAAAATAGTATAAAAAGGAAACACAACCCAAAAATAAAACAGTTATTTTCAACCTTCTGAAATTCAGAGTCTGTGTCATTGTGGGGTAAAACAGCATCAGCTGGTGGCCTTGGGGCCCAAGTGGTCTCACCTTTCCTGTGAAAGGGTCTGGACCAGGGCACTCAGGGCACGGGCAGGGACGGTCCCGCTTGGCTGCCAGCCGTGTCACATCATGTCACATCATGCCACCCTTCACACGTCTCCTGCTACTCCCCATTTGTCCCCAGCTCCTCTCTCTCAGCCCAGCCTCTTGTGCAAAATCTCCTGCTCTTGTCAGACATGTCCCAGCCTGTGATCCTTGAGTAGTTTCTACTGATAAGGGCGATCTGCAGGGGTTACCAACCCCTGCCACAGATCAGTGAGTTTTGGAGTGGGCAGATGTTCTGCTGGGGAGTTACCGTGGGGCTCAGAGATGTTTTTGAAGACTTGGAAAATATGAAAGGAATTAGGCATCCAAAGAAAACAGCTTGGCACCAGGGCATGTCACTGTGTGCTGAGTTTCCTCTGCTGCCTGGAGTGCTTTTTGTTCTCCCTGCGTGTTTGTGCCTGATGTGTCTGAGGGCATTTTGTCTGAGGACAAGCTGGATCACATCTAGAGTGAGCACAGAGAAGTGCACAGGGATGGTCTGACAGCCCTTCCTGTCTTTAGTGTTGGAAAATGCTCCTTATATTGACTCTTTATTCATTCCCTGTGTACATCAGGCACTGCCTGTGTGCAGTTTTTAGGCTCATCATGACGAGAAGGATGTTGGAGCATGTCCAAGGAGCTGGGGAAGGGGCTGGAGCCCCAGGGGAGGCTGAAGGGGCTGGAAAGGGGCTCAGCCTGGAGAAAAGGAGGCTCAGGGGGGACCTTGTGGCTCTACACAAGTCCCTGACAGGAGGGGACAGCCGGGGGGGTCAGGCTCCAGCCCCTCAGTAATAAATGACAGAAGAAGAGGAAACAGCCCTGAGTTGTGCCAGGGGAGGGTGAGGCTGGATATAGGGAGGAATTTCTTCATGAAAAGATTGTCAAGCCCTGGCACAGAATTCCCAGGGCAGTGGTGGTGTCACCATCTCTGGAGGGTTTTAAAAGCCACGTGGATGTGGCACCTGGAGACGTGGCCTAGTGGTGGCCTTGGCAGTGCTGGGGGCAATGGTTGGATTTGATGACCTTGGAGGTCTTCTCCAAGCTGAACAATTTTATAGTTGGATGATTCTGTGTCTGTGTTTTAAGTTTTGAAGCTTGCACTGAGTGTGGAGAATTCTTGAGCATTCAAAGCCCATTTTTCATGTTTTCTAAGGGCTTTCAAAGTGATTTTTTTTCACTGTGCTTAGTGTTTGATTGGCACCACCATTTCTGCTGGATCTTAGAGACTGCCCACAGGGAGACAAAGCACAGAGCATCCCTCGGCTGGGAGGAGAGGGGAAATCAGAGTGTGAGTTTGTTCCCCTCGATCTCATAATTTTCTTTCTGCTTGGTCTTTGTTGGGATCATCTGCAGTCTCCCACCAGAGGCTTCATGTGTCAGAGGTGCTGGAGGGAAGGCAGAGGGATGGCAGGGCTTGATGCCTTGGGGAGGCTGAGCTGGAACAGAGACTGGACAGAGCCAGAGAATAAAGTAGGGATTTATTGAAAGGCCTTTAGGACACACCTTGGGCAGGACAAGAGCCTGACCAGGGCTACACCCAAGGTGGACCCAAAATGGGCACAAAATGGACAAAAGGTCACGAGGTCTCACACTTTTATAAGTTTTGGTCCATTTGCATCTTGGGGTTTAATTGTCCCATTCCAGCTCCAGGCTGTGAGGTCCCATCCTGCTTGTCCCTCCCTCCAGCCCACCCTTGTTTGTGCTTTGGGCTGAAAGTTGTCCTTGGAGCAGGAGAAGGATTTGTTTTGTGTCCCTGCTGTGTGCAGAGCTGAGTGACACTGACTGTGAGCTCAGAGCTGCACCCCTGGGCACCACAGAGTCTGAAAATCTGAAAGCTCAGACTTCAGGCATCAGGCTCCCCTTGGCATGGCCAGCTCGGGCTGTCAGCCGTGCTGTGGAAGGGGTTTTGGGTGGACACGGGCAGGGCTGTGTCCGGAGGGGCTTTCCGAGGTCACTGCTCACCCTGGCACAACTCCCGACCCCCAGTGAGCACAAGTGGGGCAAACCCAGGCGCTGTGTGGAAACATCCCCCGGTCAGACTGGGTTTGGCAGCGGGCAGATGGGGACCAGCTCCTGGAGCAGGTGGGATGACACAAGACGGGAAGGAGTGGGAGGCTGCGGGACTGTTCCCCACCTCAGCCTCCGTGTCCCTCCTGTGACCTCCCACCTGCCAGCCGCTCCTCCTGCCACCGCTCTTCCCTGTCTCCCACGCGCGCGAGGGAGACGCTGGGCTGGGCGCTGCCGAGGTGTCAGGAGCTGGAAGGAATGTCGTGGCCCAAAGGGATGCTGCTCCCACGTGTCCTTGGCTGCAGCCCGCGGCTGCGGGGGAGGCCGGGGCTGTGGGACTCCGGGAGAGCCCGGCAGGGTAAATCCCCGGTGTGTCCCCTCTCGTGTGTGCTGGGGAAAGAGAGGATGACATGGACAGCCTGGAATTCCGGTGGATAGAGCGGCTGCACGGGGCGCCACTTCTGCCGGAGCTCTGTAGGAAGGTTTGTACCGTCGGGCACGGCTTGGCTGGACATCTCCCCACTGTCTGCAGCTCAGGCCGGGCAGCTGGCTCTGTGAAGCGCTGTGGTCCAGGGCTGGGCTGCCCTCCTTGCTGTCCGCGGCACACGCTGCAGCGAGGCGGAGCCTTGCCCCGACCCCAGCCCGTGTGCTCCCCGTGTCCGGGCGTCCATCGGAGCCAGCACAGCCGCCGGCTGCTGATGGAACAGCATCTGCGGGACGTGGCTCTACGTGACAGATGCAAACAGAGGCAGAAAATCTGGTTACACAGCGCAGTGAGTGGTGATTCCGTAGAAGGGATTATATGGCGTGGAACAATGACTTCGTCACTGCCTTTCACACGTCACGGCTGAGCACAGCTGAGCTTTCCCTTTCCCTTCGCCTTCTTTGGGAGTGATGCAGCCCAGAGCTGTCCCAGGGGAGCAATGGAACCGCAGGATCTTGCAGCTCGCTGGCTCCAGACTCCGAATTTCTCAAGCAGAGCAGTGGTCTGAGGTCATGGTCACAGCCAGTAGTGAAAAACACTACAAACACTAAAACCCTCTAAAACACTTCAGCTCTTGAGCTCAGTCTGCCAAAGCTTTGTTTTCCTTTTGACACAGGTCTTCAAGTTTTAGGCTGCTGCTGAAGTGAATGCTGTAAAAACCCAGAGGGTGGGGATTGTGTTCTTTCCCTGCAGGGATGCCCCATGTTCCCCCAGACAAAGCCTGCTGCTCACAAAGGCACCAAGTCTGCCAAAACACCCCCAGGCATGGCTGGAGTGCCAAGTGGCACAGCCGTGTGGCAGCTGGGCGAAGGAGCCAGAGCTGAGCACAGCCAGGGTGCCACTTTTGTGTTTCTGCACCCTCAAAACCACAGGGCATCCAGCCAGGGTGCCATTCTCCTGCTCCTGCTCCCCAAACCACAGGGTATTGAGCCAGGGTGCCATTCTTGTGTTTCTGCATCCTCAAAACCACAGGGCATCCAGCCAGAGTGCCATTCCTGTGGTCCTCAAAACCACAGCACATCAAACCCTGTGCCATTTTCCTGCTCCCCAAACCACAGGGTATTGAGCCAGGGTGCCATTCTCCCGTTGCTGCTGCCCAAATCACAGGGCATCACCAAATCCTGCAGGAACCCTTTCACAGGAAGCAAAAGTTCAGAAGGAAACCTCAGATTGTTCCTAAAAAACTAAATGAAGAAAGGATCTGTTTGGATGATGGAATAGGAATTTATGGATTTTCTCAAGTTTATCACGGAAGATCTGTGTCAGATCCGAACTTTTTCCACTGTATTTCTGATTTAGCCGCAGCCTTTGTCCAGAGTGTTGAAAAACCCACTCACAAAGGAAAGGGTCCACATGTCAGGCTTGGCTCAGTGGTTCAGGAAGCAGAGACGTGACTGTGGAAGCAGAGAGGAATGACTGCCAAAGCTGAACTGTCTGACGAAGTGCATGGAGTGTGAAATCCAGACTCGTAGTCCTTGTGCTCTGGGGAACACTTAATTATCTGTGGTGAAACAGAGGGCTCACACTTCATCAGTCACTCTCATCACACGTGGCCCCATTCCTGGTCCAGGCCCTGGCTAGGGGCAGAGGCAGGAAAGAAATCAGGACAAATTTTCCTCAGGACCTCAGTGTCCTGTACATGTGAACAGACAGCAAACTTCAGTTTTCATATCTGGGAGTCACTAATGACTTCCCATGTGCCATCGATTTCCTGGCACTGATCTGACCTGGTTTTCCCTTGAAATGAGCAATGGCATGGGTTTATTCCTCGTTCAGCCAGCCCGTGCTACACTTCTGCTATCACATAATTTGCCCTTTTGTCCAGTTCTTTAATAGCTTTATGGCTTGCTTTGGCAGAGGCTTTATGGATCATTTCCCATCAGCTAAATAAACAAAGCTGGGGCCAGTGGCCTCCACTGGGATTAATTTCAGAGATCTTCTCAACAGCTCACCCAGGAGAAGCGTCTGACCTCTTGTGAGTCTTGTGATGTGTTGATCTGTCTTACAAAAGTTGTTAGTGAGCCTGGTGATTCCAAGAAACCCCTTGTTTGGATAGGGAGAATGCAATTAATAATTCAGTTAATTGCAATTAATTGAATGTAATTAATAACTGTACAAGAAGAAACACAGTGCCTTCCTGCCCTCTCCGGTTCTGGGCAGGATGCCCAGCCCTGAGCAGAGCAGGATTTTACAGCTGATGTTATAGCTGTGAACATCCACAGCTTGGTTCACACTGAGTGAACATCAGAGGAACTGACACAGAAATCTCATCATCAGCCTTTCCTGCCAGGTGTTTATGGCCACCATCACCTGAGCCAATCAAATTCATAGAATCAAAGAATTCCAGATTCATTTTGTTTGGGGGACATTAAATATTATCACCCCTGTAATGACCTTCCAGAATCTCAGATTGCTCCGAGCCCCATCCAACTCTTTCTGAGATGGGACATCCACAACTTCTCTGGGCAACCCATTCCAGTGCCTCATCATCCTCAGAGTAAAGAATTTCTTCCTAAAAATGATGCATTCAATAAATGAAATTATTGCCAGGATTGGTTGAATTAATGCTTTATAAAACCTGTAACACACTCCCTGCCAGTATTTCCCCTCCCCATCAAAGCTGTAGAATTATTTTCTGTAATATTTTGGGGATGCTGCAAATTTTCATGGCTTCAAGCACGTACTGGGTATGGTTATAGAAGAAGAGTTCTTTGTGGGGAGGAAACACTCAGGATTTGCGTGTCTCAGGAAAGTTCTTGGGCATGGGATTGACGGAAGCTGAGGGAATATTTCGGGGAAGCATTTTATAGGTTTTCCCAGTGTATCCACACCTGCACTGGGGTGGGAAGATTTTGGGGCCTGTGGAAAAGCCCCTGCTGGAGGTGTCCAGCTGCAGGTAGCAGACAAAAGGCAGTGCTGGGACATTTCTGGGAATTACTCCACCGTGACTCCCTGATGTTGGCAGCTCGCCATGACTCCAGTGGGAGGAAATGGAATCTGTGCCAGGCCTGGAGGCTGGAGCTGCAGAGTGATGTGGGGACAGCCTGTGCCCAGCAGAGGACGGGACGGCCAAGCTCAGCCTGCTGCCCTCTTAATCAGGGTTTTAATTGACAGCCATGGAATTTCTTGAGCTGGAAGGGACCCATAGGGATCATCCAGTTCTGTCTGTCCAGCCCTGCCCAGAGCCCCACCAATCCCACCCTGGGCATCCCTGGCAGCGCTGGCCAAAGGCTCCTGGAGCTCTGGCAGCCTCGGGGCCGTGCCCATTCCCTGGGGAGCCTGGGCAGTGCCAGCACCCTCTGGGGGAAGAACCTTTCCCTGCTCTGCAGCCTGAGCCTGCCCTGGCCCAGCTCCAGCCCTTCCCTGGCTCCTGTCCCTGGCCCAGAGCAGAGCTGGAGCTGCCCCTCGGGAGGAGCTGCAGCCCCCGGGGAGCTCTGCCCTCACTCTGCTCTCCTCCAGGCTGAACACGCTTCTCCTCCTGGCCTTTCTCTGTGTCATAATTACACATTTCCTGCTCGCAGCCTTTCAGCCCACTCCATGCCCTGTGCAGAAACCCGATCCTTTGGGATTCCCGGTGGGATGGGGCAGAGCATCCCCGGTGGCTGTGGCTCCGGCCCGTGCCCCGGCGTGGGAGACTCCTCGCGTGTATCGCCCTTCCCCTCCCTCCAACACGCCCTCTCTGTTGGCTGCAGTTCTGAAGAAGCTCCTTGCCCACACAAAACTCGTACCGAAATGAGGGATTAAGAAATAAATGCACTTAGCAGAGGCTGGAGAGTCAGCGTGCTGAATGTTCTGTCCTTCAGCAGCTGAGCCTCTAACCGGTGGTCTCAGAGAATTTCAGTGTTCCTGGTGGAAACGCCACAGGAAAGTACTCCAAGACTAGGCTGGAGTTTCTAAATCTCTGAAGGAAATCTATGTATCAGAAACAAAACAGGCTGGGAAGGGCATATGGTTTGTCCATGAAATTTTTTCGGGCTGATCTTATTGTTTCAGCCTCTCTCTCTCAGTGGCTCTGGATGAAACTCTGTCATTTTGGGTATTTACATTATTTCAGGGGGATTTTACTTCTGTTGACACTGAGATTACAAACCCACCACAGGTACTTTTTCCTGGAATGTGAAGTACAGATAAACAACTGCAGTTTGTTATTCTGACCCTGAAAAGAGGCAGGCACTAATCCCAGCCAGGGTAGAGCCCCTACAGTTCACCTTATTGTTTATTGATCTTCCTCTTGTAAAAAGTACCATTTGTTAATGAAAGCAAATCCTTCATGGAAGCCCAAAAATTGCTTTGCAGAGATGAGAAACACCAGATTGTTAGGCAGACAACAAAGCACAATAAATTTCTTTGTGCTTCAAGACTTTTTGTGTCTCCCTCCTTTTCTGGGAGAACAGTGGATAACCTCTGGGAATGTTTTCAAGCTTAGAGGTGATGCTCAACTCTGGGGGGGAACAGAGACCTCTCAGGGCCAGCCTTTTGCCAGGTACATCCATATGTATTTGCAGGGTTATCAATATATATTTTAACTATGAAGGACTGTGTTTCTCTATGGCCAAACCAGCTTTAAGTTGAGCCTCTGTGTCCTGGTGTGTGACTTGAGAGCAGTTGTCAGGCAGCATTAAGGCTCTTTCCATCCATCCATCCATCCATCCATCCATCCATCCATCCACAAAGTACTGACCTTGAGTTTTGTCCCTGTAAGTTTCACTGTATGTGTCAGATAAAATGTGATTATGTTCGCTGGGATCTGGGAGGGTGATTCAGCCCGGAACACAACCTGTGCAATTAAAAAAGGGATACTGTCGGTGTTCTTTGAGCTCTCATTAGTCTCTGTGGTGAGAGGGAGGGCCAGTTCTACTCACAGTGAGCAAAGAAAACCACAGCCTGCTGGGTTGTGAAAGCCACAGCCTCCTGGGATAAGAGGTGAGGGCATGGAAATTACAAAGGGGCAGGGGAAATTATTGTCGCCTTGCTCCAACTGTGTTGTCGTGGCTTTGAATGCAGAAGTGACACAAGCGTGAGCAAAGACTCCAGCCTTCACTTCCCTCAAGATTTGTGGTTTTTAATACTGAACAGATTTTAATACTGAACACCTGTAATTAAAAAAGAGAAGTACAAACCCCTCTGAGTTTTACAGAAGAATCTCATTAGCTCTAGGCAGCATTTATCTTGTCTGTGTGGCTTCTCCCTGTGAAGTGCTGGGTCAAAATTATCTCAGCACCTGGAAACTTATAGCCCAGAGCAGCTGTGGCTGCCCCTGGATTGCTGGCAGTGCCCAAGGCCAGGCTGGATGGGGCTCTGAGCAAACCCAGGACAGTGCAAGGTGTCCCTGCCCATGGCAGGGGAATGGAACCAGATTATCTTTAAGGCCCCTTTCAACCCCCAAAAATCTATGATTCTATGAAATGCAGCTATTATAGGAACAATTCCTGAGATCTGATATTTTCTTGGGCAGAGCAGGCCTACTTGAGCTGATGCCAAAGAAGTGTTGAAAAAACCTGCAGCTTCCCCAAAGGAAAAACCAGTGCATTCCTGAGGCGCACCATTTGGACAGGAGGAAAACTGGGAAGCTCCTCCTGGTTATTTGAGGTGACATTTGAGAGGTGGGAAGTCTACTTGCAGGTCAGTTGTCTCCTAACAGGACAAAATGTGTTTGCATTCATGTCTTCCAATGGAATTGCTTTGGAATCCATAATTTGATTTTGATTTTGATCTCATAACTGGAGCTGTTTGACGAACT
Source organism: Sylvia atricapilla (assembly GCF_009819655.1). Lineage (NCBI taxonomy): Eukaryota > Metazoa > Chordata > Aves > Passeriformes > Sylviidae > Sylvia > Sylvia atricapilla. The sequence continues at coordinate 2,599,289 of NC_089158.1, read as the reverse complement.
GGGATTGGTTGGAAGAGTTAATCAAGTGAACATATAAGAATGTGCCTTCATCTTACACTGCCTAACTACTGACCTGGGACAACAAAGAACTTGCGGAGGCTTCACCCCCCAGATAGTGACCAGGGAGAAAATAACTGCTCCAAGCATCAGTGAAGACCACAAAAATGAGTAGCAATAAGATGGGACCACTCCAGGGAAGGGCCTGACCCCCAGGTCACTGTGTAGAGTCATGACACTGTGTAGGGTCACTGCATGACCCAGCTGCTGCCATGAGCTGCCTCATCCCTGGTCAAGGTGGGCAGGAGCTCCCATGAACTGGGGGCACATGGGCAGATGTGGCAGCAGGATGAGAGAGCAGCACAGGAAGAGCAGATGAGGGGAAGAAATGGTGGCCAAAGGTCACGGTGAGCCTGTGCAGAAGGACCTGCTGGAGGTTTTGCAATGAGAGGAGCTGAGGTGGGGAATGGGACGGTCACATCCAAGGAAGGTGCTTGCAGCAGCGTGAATGCAGCTGGATGGAGCCTGCTCTGACAGCACCGTGGTTTTGGTAAAAGGCAGGTGGACTTAGGATGGAGTATCAGCTCCCAGACCAGCCGGTGCTGAGAGGAGCTGGTGGGTGTGGTGGTGAGGCAATCCTGCCGGCATTATTGCCCTGGCAGTTCCATGGGGGCTGTGACGTCCTCCCTGGGGGAGGAAGGAGACTTGTTGGGACAGCCCAGCCTGGGATGCAGGATCTGGGTAGGAGTCTGTGCAGGTTCTTCTTCCTGGCCGCCTTCTGAGGTCAGGAGTTTGCTCCTTCTTAATTAGGCCTTTCTCACACACCGAGGAAGTTAATTAGTCAATTCCTGAAACTTTTCAACAGGGCTGTGCTCCCTCCTCTCCTCCCGTGGGTTCTCCTGGCACCATCCCAGCCCTGTGCATCACTGGCTCTGTGGGTGAGCCTTCCCTGGGCCCATGGCCACAGTGCAGGACACGGCAGATGGCTGCGGCATCCTGAGCGCTCCGGGCTGTGCCAGTGTGGACGTGCAGATGAGGAAACGCAGAGCTCATCTTCTCCAGCGTGTCCATGAGACTAGGAAAGTGATGTAACAGCCCTCACATCCCAGCCCTGCTGTTTGGGCAAAGCCTGTGAGTCAGGGACCTCTGAGGAAGAGCAGAAATGTTTTGTACCCAGCATGAAAGCTGAGATTTCTGGTGGGTGAAATAATGGGGTGTTGCTAGAGTACAGCAGTGGCTTGTGGAAGGATCTTTTGACACAGAATGTGTCTCTTGTCTCCATCTAAATGAGTTTTGACTACCTGATAAGGCTGATTGCTGCTAATTAAAGCTCATTACTTTTGTGGAGCTGAAATCTGGGCCGTAATAGGCAGGAGAAATAATAGGTTAACCTATAGGGAAATTGGGCAGGAAAACTCTTTTTTTTTAATTTTTTTTTTTTTTTAAACTGGGACCAAAGAATTAATTGAAAAGCAAAATTCTCAAAAAACTTGATATTTTTTTCTGACTTGCAGCCTCTCTGGTCTGGTGCAATGGAAGGGCAGTGGTTGATGTGAGAGGTGTTACATGAGGAAAACGCCGAGAAACAGATGCTCAGCTTAATGGCACAGTCTGTGCTTTGTCACAGAATTATACCTAATCCTATACCTAATTATACCTGCAGATTGTATCTGCAAGTGCTTGTCATTTCCCAAGTTAAACATCAGCTTGTTTTTGTACTGCCATCTAAACTAATTGTTACTTACACACAGCTGTCAGGACATAATGCTTGGCAAAATGTTCTGCCCCCAGAATGTCCTATCAGCTGATCTGGTGGGATTTGAACCCTATAAATTAACACATTGCCATTGACAATGAGGAGAATTTTCGTATTTTTGAATCTTTTAGAGTAGAGAATGCAGTCATGGATAACTGGAGATCTCTTGTGGAAAAAGGCTGTTCTCTCGTACTCTCCCCCATTCAATTATTTAAGGCAAATCAGTTCTGGTTTTACACTGATCAGTAGAAATCTGGTCTTGGAAGTCTAAAAACAGAAGGAAGGTGAGGATGTAGGTTGGGGGAGGTAATAATTCGATTAGACCAAATATCCTGGGGATATCCTGGGGAAATAACACAACAGAAATACTCAATGTTCCTTATCTAATTTCCCTTTGCCACACATGACTGTTCTATAGCTCATACACCAACATTTCCAATTCTGGCCATTTCATGGCAGTGATGTGGCCTTACAGAGCCACTCCAGCCCCAGAGCCACTGTCCTGCTCCTCCAGGCACACAGTGACTTCCCTGTGACAATGAATTCCCTGTTACACCCAGCTCCACGCGTGGGAGGCTGACAGGGAAGTTTGAAGGGAAGTGCTGGAATCCTGCCATGGTAAATGAAACAAAATGCAGAGGGGTTTTAGCCTCTTTTCCTCATCCTTTTCTGTCTTTAAGTCTTTCTACTACCAAGGTGAAGAATTGAGGACCAGGACATTCAGAAAGTCCTGGGGAAATATGAGCAATGGAGATTAGGGGATCAATTTGGAGTACTGGGAAAGGCTCTGTGGTGTAAGACTCACCGAGGAATGAGAGAAGGGACACAAATCACACCCTGTCCCCCTCCCTTCTGCTGTCATAGGTGGATCAAGCAAGAGGAACAATGATGTGCAGAATAATTTTGTCCTGTGTTCTTATCTCTTTGTCAGGTACAAGATGGTATCAGCTGTAGCTGAAGGACTAATGCCTGTTTCTTTGTAATTAATATTGATTAAACTTAAAGATGAGTTATTGTGGAAAGGTTTAACACCTGTCTATGTTGGGTAATAAAATGCTTCCATTTGAAGAAATGCCATGCAGGCTGCTGTGCCATTCCCAGAAATTTTGCCTATTATCTGAAATTGTGAAGAATAGCGAGTGGGGGAAACATCCTAAATAATCTCATTTCCTTGAATAAGCAATGGCATTGAGAAAATGAAGCTGCATAAAACCACAGAGGGATCATCACAGTGACTTCTACAGCTTTCAGCAAAACAGTCTTGATAAATAAAGACAAATGAATCATCTGTGTGTGTTCATTTGGAGCAGAGAGTGGATGAAGGATGCCCCTTTATCCTGTTCCACTGAGCCTTCAGCAGAGCAGCCTTTCCCACCTGATGGGAGGAAAAGAAGGAGCTCAAATCATAAAACTGTTCCTGCCTCCCTGCTTAATTTAGAGACTCCTTTGTTTTGTTTTTCCATTGATTCATTGAGACACAATTTCCCTCATCTTCTCAACTTCCTCTCACCTCTTGTTCTCAGGGTCATTGCTTTTTTACAATGATAAATACTCCTCCAAATTCCCAGTAGGATGTCTCACCACTGAGCCCTCTGGATCTGGAGGCTGCTACCTCAAGTCTTGGGAACTCATGAGAAAAATGTCCCTCACTGAATCATCTCGGAATGGTGCTTGGAATGGGAGGGCATTGGGGTAATGTGGGGTCTTGTGTGAGTGCAAGGAGAGAAATGTCTTCAATGGAAATTATGGACCTTGGAAGAGAAAAACGAAAGAATCAGGTAGGAAGGCTTCTCTTCTATCTAGATCTGGATTTGTTGGGGAAGATGAAGCAGGGAAACCTTATAAATATAATTGCTTAGCAAAGGTTCTGAAAATATGAAACCTATAATCGAAATACAAATGAAAGCTGACTTTGAGTTGTAGGATACTGAGTCTTAGTTACTACAGAACCTGAAAACAACAGCCTAGCCAGCTGAAGGAGAATCCCTTTGGACTGAACAATCCCTTTCTGCTGGCTGAGGGATCCAAAGGTCAATGCAGCAAAACAGAAGTCTATAGAGTAGTTTTTAGAGTTTAAAATATAACACAGTATGGTAATACAGTAGTTCTTATAGGCTGTATGTAGGTTCTATAGGATTTTGTGTCTTGTGTTGGTTGGTCAATGTAAATTAGAATATTCATCACAGAGGGAGATATAATGTATTGTAACAAAGACCTCACTCTCTTACCTCTTCTATTAACTCTCTTACCTCTCCTCTGAACTCTTACCCTTGCTCTTCCCCCTGTTCTCGCTCTCCTGCTCTCTCCCCCTGCCCTTTGCTCTCTCGCTCCCTTCTCACTCAGCTCTCACCCTGCTGTTCTTTCTCCCTCTCTCTTTGGGGCTTCCCTCCAGCCCAGGCTGGTGGCTGAAGGCAAGGCCTTTTTACCCACGACCCTGCAATAAACCCACGTGTTCTAGAATATACAGGTTGGCAGAATTCCTTGTCCCAGCCGTCCACGGATTCGCCTCCATGGATTCTTTTTTCACTTTCCCCCA